>NC_135213.1:8569243-8619243 GCF_052324685.1 Brachyhypopomus gauderio | reverse complement strand
CTACGAACCTAACTACATACCTCCTATCTATCTGCAAACATTACTACCTACCATGTATCTATGTGCTTACCTCCTGTCCAGATGTGGCTTGTAACGAATGAGGTCATACCAAATGGTGAGAAGCCTCAGGCTTTGGCCAAACCAGGCGTGCTGGCGTGAGGTATTCTGTGTCCTGGAAGGAGACCTTATCCATGTATCACATGATCTTTCAAACAAGCAGGTAGTTAGATCATGGCAGAAATCAATGCATTTGGGCCATTATAAAGATCCAGATCGGTCTCTTCAGCACATGCTTTCTGATGTCACACAAACACAAACACACATATCTATCTATCTATCTATCTATCTATCTATCTATCTATCTATCTATCTATCTATCTATCTATCTATCTATCTATCTATCTTCCAAACTACCAAACTACCAACCTAACTACCTACCTGCCTCCATCGATCTTCTTACCTCCTGTCCAGATGTGGCTTGTAACGAATGAGGTCATACCAAATGGTGAGAAGCCTCAGGCTTTGGCCGAACAAGGCATGCTGGAGTGAGGTTCTCCGTGTCTTGGAAGGAGACCTCAACCATGTATCACATGATGTTTCCAACAAGCAGGTAGTTAGATAATGGCAGTAATCCTGCACTACCTCCCTTCTGTTTCAGCACAGCTTAGCTTCCAAATGGTGAGAAGCCTCAGGCTTTGTCCAAACAAGGCGTGCTGGAGTGAGGTTCTCCGTGTCATGGAAGGAGACCTCATCCATGTATCACATGATGTTTCCAACAAGCAGGTAGTTAGATAATGGCAGTAATCCTGCACTACCTCCCTTCTGTTTCAGCACATCTTAGCTTCCAAATGGTGAGAAGCCTCAGGCTTTGTCCAAACAAGGCGTGCTGGAGTGAGGTCCTCCGTGTCTTGGAAGGAGACCTCATCCATATATCACATGATGTTTCCAACAAGCAGGTAGTTAGATAATGGCAGTAATCCTGCCTTACCTCCCTTCTGTTTCAGCACATCTTAGCTTCCAAATGGTGAGAAGCCTCAGGCTTTGTCCAAACAAGGCGTGCTGGCGTGAGGTTCTCCGTGTCCTGGAAGGAGACCTCATCCATGTATCACTTGATGTTTTCAGCAAGCAGGTAGTTAAGACAATGGCAGTAATCCTGCATTACCTCCCTTCTGTTTCAGCACAGCTTAGCTTCCAAATGGTGAGAAGCCTCAGGCTTTGTCCAAACAAGGCGTGCTGGCGTCAGGTTCTCCGTGTCCTGGAAGGAGACCTCATCCATGTATCACATGATCTTCCAAACAAGCAGGTAGTTGGATAATGGCAGTAATCTATGCAGTTATGCCATTATAAAGATTCAGATCGGTCACTTCAGCACATGCTTTCTGGTGTTACACAAACACACATATCTATCTATCTATCTATCTATCTATCTATCTATCTATCTATCTATCTATCTATCTATCTATCTGTCTGTCTATCTGTCTATCTATCTGTCTATCTATCTAAATATCTTGCAAATTACCTACCTACCTACGAACCTAACTACATACCTCCTATCTATCTGCAAACATTACTACCTACCATGTATCTATGTGCTTACCTCCTGTCCAGATGTGGCTTGTAACGAATGAGGTCATACCAAATGGTGAGAAGCCTCAGGCTTTGGCCAAACCAGGCGTGCTGGCGTGAGGTATTCGGTGTCCTGGAAGGAGACCTTATCCATGTATCACATGATCTTTCAAACAAGCAGGTAGTTAGATAATGGCAGAAATCTATGCATTTGGGCCATTATAAAGATCCAGATCGGTCACTTCAGCACATGCTTTCTGATGTCACACAAACACAAACACACATCTATCTATCTATCTATCTATCTATCTATCTATCTATCTATCTATCTATCTATCTATCTATCTATCTATCTATCTATCTATCTATCTATCTATCTATCTATCTATCTATCTATCTTCCAAACTACCAACCTAACTACCTACCTGCCTCCATCGATCTGCTTACCTCCTGTCCAGATGTGGCTTGTAATGAATGAGGTCATACCAAATGGTGAGAAGCCTCAGGCTTTGGCCGAACAAGGCATGCTGGAGTGAGGTTCTCCGTGTCTTGGAAGGAGACCTCATCCATGTATCACATGATGTTTCCAACAAGCAGGTAGTTAGATAATGGCAGTAATCCTGCACTACCTCCCTTCTGTTTCAGCACAGCTTAGCTTCCAAATGGTGAGAAGCCTCAGGCTTTGTCCAAACAAGGCGTGCTGGAGTGAGGTTCTCCGTGTCATGGAAGGAGACCTCATCCATGTATCACATGATGTTTCCAACAAGCAGGTAGTTAGATAATGGCAGTAATCCTGCACTACCTCCCTTCTGTTTCAGCACATCTTAGCTTCCAAATGGTGAGAAGCCTCAGGCTTTGTCCAAACAAGGCGTGCTGGCGTGAAGTTCTCCGTGTCCTGGAAGGAGACCTCATCCATGTATCACTTGATGTTTTCAGCAAGCACGTAGTTAAGACAATGGCAGTAATCCTGCATTACCTCCCTTCTGTTTCAGCACAGCTTAGCTTCCAAATGGTGAGAAGCCTCAGGCTTTGTCCAAACAAGGCGTGCTGGCGTGAAGTTCTCCGTGTCCTGGAAGGAAACCTCATCCATGTATCACTTGATGTTTTCAGCAAGCAGGTAGTTAAGACAATGGCAGTAATCCTGCATTACCTCCCTTCTGTTTCAGAACAGCTTAGCTTCCAAATGGTGAGAAGCCTCAGGCTTTGTCCAAACAAGGCGTGCTGGCATGAAGTTCTCCGTGTCCTGGAAGGAAACCTCATCCATGTATCACATGATCTTCCAAACAAGCAGGTAGTTGGATAATGGCAGTAATCTATGCAGTTATGCCATTATAAAGATCCAGATCGGTCACTTCAGCACATGGTTTCTGATGTTACACAAACACACATATCTATCTATCTATCTATCTATCTATCTATCTATCTATCTATCTATCTATCTATCTATCTATCTATCTATCTATCTATCTATCTATCTATCTATCTATCTATCTATCTATCTATCTTCCAAACTACCAACCTAACTACCTACCTGCCTCCATCGATCTGCTTACCTCCTGTCCAGATGTGGCTTGTAACGAATGAGGTCATACCAAATAGTGAGAAGCCTCAGGCTTTGGCCGAACAAGGCATGCTGGAGTGAGGTTCTCCGTGTCTTGGAAGGAGACCTCATCCATGTATCACATGATGTTTCCAACAAGCAGGTAGTTAGATAATGGCAGTAATCCTGCACTACCTCCCTTCTTTTTCAGCACAGCTTAGCTTCCAAATGGTGAGAAGCCTCAGGCTTTGTCCAAACAAGGCGTGCTGGAGTGAGGTTCTCCGTGTCATGGAAGGAGACCTCATCCATGTATCACATGATGTTTCCAACAAGCAGGTACTTAGATAATGGCAGTAATCCTGCACTACCTCCCTTCTGTTTCAGCACATCTTAGCTTCCAAATGGTGAGAAGCCTCAGGCTTTGTCCAAACAAGGCGTGCTGGATTGAGGTCCTCCGTGTCTTGGAAGGAGACCTCATCCATGTATCACATGATGTTTCCAACAAGCAGGTAGTTAGATAATGGCAGTAATCCTGCATTACCTCCCTTCTGTTTCAGCACATCTTAGCTTCCAAATGGTGAGAAGCCTCAGGCTTTGTCCAAACAAGGCGTGCTGGCGTGAGGTTCTCCGTGTCCTGGAAGGAGACCTCATCCATGTATCACTTGATGTTTTCAGCAAGCAGGTAGTTAAGACAATGGCAGTAATCCTGCATTACCTCCCTTCTGTTTCTGCACAGCTTAGCTTCCAAATGGTGAGAAGCCTCAGGCTTTGTCCAAACAAGGCGTGCTGGCGTGAGGTTCTCCGTGTCCTGGAAGGAGACCTCGTCCATGTATCACATGATCTTCCAAACAAGCAGGTAGTTGGATAATGGCAGTAATCTATGCAGTTATGCCATTATATAGATCCAGATCGGTCACTTCAGCACATGCTTTCTGGTGTTACACAAACACACATATCTATCTATCTATCTATCTATCTATCTATCTATCTATCTATCTATCTATCTATCTATCTATCTATCTATCTATCTGTCTGTCTGTCTATCTGTCTATCTATCTGTCTATCTATCTAAATATCTTGCAAATTACCTACCTACCTACGAACCTAACTACATACCTCCTATCTATCTGCAAACATTACTACCTACCATGTATCTATGTGCTTACCTCCTGTCCAGATGTGGCTTGTAACGAATGAGGTCATACCAAATGGTGAGAAGCCTCAGGCTTTGGCCAAACCAGGCGTGCTGGCGTGAGGTATTCGGTGTCCTGGAAGGAGACCTTATCCATGTATCACATGATCTTTCAAACAAGCAGGTAGTTAGATAATGGCAGAAATCTATGCATTTGGGCCATTATAAAGATCCAGATCGGTCACTTCAGCACATGCTTTCTGATGTCACACAAACACAAACACACATCTATCTATCTATCTATCTATCTATCTATCTATCTATCTATCTATCTATCTATCTATCTATCTATCTATCTATCTATCTATCTATCTATCTATCTTCCAAACTACCAACCTAACTACCTACCTGCCTCCATCAATCTGCTTACCTCCTGTCCAGATGTGGCTTGTAATGAATGAGGTCATACCAAATGGTGAGAAGCCTCAGGCTTTGGCCGAACAAGGCATGCTGGAGTGAGGTTCTCCGTGTCTTGGAAGGAGACCTCATCCATGTATCACATGATGTTTCCAACAAGCAGGTAGTTAGATAATGGCAGTAATCCTGCACTACCTCCCTTCTGTTTCAGCACAGCTTAGCTTCCAAATGGTGAGAAGCCTCAGGCTTTGTCCAAACAAGGCGTGCTGGAGTGAGGTTCTCCGTGTCATGGAAGGAGACCTCATCCATGTATCACATGATGTTTCCAACAAGCAGGTACTTAGATAATGGCAGTAATCCTGCACTACCTCCCTTCTGTTTCAGCACATCTTAGCTTCCAAATGGTGAGAAGCCTCAGGCTTTGTCCAAACAAGGCGTGCTGGAGTGAGGTCCTCCGTGTCTTGGAAGGAGACCTCATCCATGTATCACATGATGTTTCCAACAAGCAGGTAGTTAGATAATGGCAGTAATCCTGCATTACCTCCCTTCTGTTTCAGCACAGCTTAGCTTCCAAATGGTGAGAAGCCTCAGGCTTTGTCCAAACAAGGCGTGCTGGCGTGAAGTTCTCCGTGTCCTGGAAGGAAACCTCATCCATGTATCACTTGATGTTTTCAGCAAGCAGGTAGTTAAGACAATGGCAGTAATCCTGCATTACCTCCCTTCTGTTTCAGAACAGCTTAGCTTCCAAATGGTGAGAAGCCTCAGGCTTTGTCCAAACAAGGCGTGCTGGCATGAAGTTCTCCGTGTCCTGGAAGGAAACCTCATCCATGTATCACATGATCTTCCAAACAAGCAGGTAGTTGGATAATGGCAGTAATCTATGCAGTTATGCCATTATAAAGATCCAGATCGGTCACTTCAGCACATGGTTTCTGATGTTACACAAACACACATATCTATCTATCTATCTATCTATCTATCTATCTATCTATCTATCTATCTATCTATCTATCTATCTATCTTCCAAACTACCAACCTAACTACCTACCTGCCTCCATCGATCTGCTTACCTCCTGTCCAGATGTGGCTTGTAACGAATGAGGTCATACCAAATGGTGAGAAGCCTCAGGCTTTGGTCGAACAAGGCATGCTGGAGTGAGGTTCTCCGTGTCTTGGAAGGAGACCTCATCCATGTATCACATGATGTTTCCAACAAGCAGGTAGTTAGATAATGGCAGTAATCCTGCACTAACTCCCTTCTGTTTCAGCACAGCTTAGCTTCCAAATGGTGAGAAGCCTCAGGCTTTGTCCAAACAAGGCGTGCTGGAGTGAGGTTCTCCGTGTCATGGAAGGAGACCTCATCCATGTATCACATGATGTTTCCAACAAGCAGGTAGTTAGATAATGGCAGTAATCCTGCACTACCTCCCTTCTATTTCAGCACATCTTAGCTTCCAAATGGTGAGAAGCCTCAGGCTTTGTCCAAACAAGGCGTGCTGGAGTGAGGTTCTCCGTGTCTTGGAAGGAGACCTCATCCATGTATCACATGATGTTTCCAACAAGCAGGTAGTTAGATAATGGCAGTAATCCTGCACTACCTCCCTTCTATTTCAGCACATCTTAGCTTCCAAATGGTGAGAAGCCTCAGGCTTTGTCCAAACAAGGCGTGCTGGAGTGAGGTTCTCCGTGTCTTGGAAGGAGACCTCATCCATGTATCACATGATGTTTCCAACAAGCAGGTAGTTAGATAATGGCAGTAATCCTGCATTACCTCCCTTCTGTTTCAGCACATCTTAGCTTCCAAATGGTGAGAAGCCTCAGGCTTTGTCCAAACAAGGTGTGCTGGCGTGAGGTTCTCCGTGTCCTGGAAGGAGACCTCATCCATGTATCACTTGATGTTTTCAGCAAGCAGGTAGTTAAGACAATGGCAGTAATCCTGCATTACCTCCCTTCTGTTTCAGCACAGCTTAGCTTCCAAATGGTGAGAAGCCTCAGGCTTTGTCCAAACAAGGCGTGCTGGCGTGAGGTTCTCCGTGTCCTGGAAGGAGACCTCATCCATGTATCACATGATCTTCCAAACAAGCAGGTAGTTGGATAATGGCAGTAATCTATGCAGTTATGCCATTATAAAGATCCAGATCGGTCATTTCAGCACATGCTTTCTGATGTTACACAAACACACATATCTATCTATCTATCTATCTATCTATCTATCTATCTATCTATCTATCTATCTATCTATCTATCTATCTATCTATCTATCTATCTATCTATCTGTCTTTCTGTCTATCTGTCTATCTATCTAAATATCTTGCAAATTACCTACCTACCTACGAACCTAACTACATACCTCCTATCTATCTGCAAACATTACTACCTACCATGTATCTATGTGCTTACCTCCTGTCCAGATGTGGCTTGTAACGAATGAGGTCATACCAAATGGTGAGAAGCCTCAGGCTTTGGCCAAACCAGGCGTGCTGGCGTGAGGTATTCGGTGTCCTGGAAGGAGACCTTATCCATGTATCACATGATCTTTCAAACAAGCAGGTAGTTAGATAATGGCAGAAATCTATGCATTTGGGCCATTATAAAGATCCAGATCGGTCACTTCAGCACATGCTTTCTGATGACACACAAACACAAACACACATCTATCTATCTATCTATCTATCTATCTATCTATCTATCTATCTATCTATCTATCTATCTATCTATCTATCTATCTATCTATCTATCTATCTATCTATCTATCTATCTTCCAAACTACCAACCTAACTACCTACCTGCCTCCATCGATCTGCTTACCTCCTGTCCAGATGTGGCTTGTAACGAATGAGGTCATACCAAATGGTGAGAAGCCTCAGGCTTTGGCCGAACAAGGCATGCTGGAGTGAGGTTCTCCGTGTCTTGGAAGGAGACCTCATCCATGTATCACATGATGTTTCCAACAAGCAGGTAGTTAGATAATGGCAGTAATCCTGCACTACCTCCCTTCTTTTTCAGCACAGCTTAGCTTCCAAATGGTGAGAAGCCTCAGGCTTTGTCCAAACAAGGCGTGCTGGAGTGAGGTTCTCCGTGTCATGGAAGGAGACCTCATCCATGTATCACATGATGTTTCCAACAAGCAGGTACTTAGATAATGGCAGTAATCCTGCACTACCTCCCTTCTGTTTCAGCACATCTTAGCTTCCAAATGGTGAGAAGCCTCAGGCTTTGTCCAAAGAAGGCGTGCTGGAGTGAGGTCCTCCGTGTCTTGGAAGGAGACCTCATCCATGTATCACATGATGTTTCCAACAAGCAGGTAGTTAGATAATGGCAGTAATCCTGCATTACCTCCCTTCTGTTTCAGCACATCTTAGCTTCCAAATGGTGAGAAGCCTCAGGCTTTGTCCAAACAAGGCGTGCTGGCGTGAGGTTCTCCGTGTCCTGGAAGGAGACCTCATCCATGTATCACTTGATGTTTTCAGCAAGCAGGTACTTAAGACAACGGCAGTAATCCTGCATTACCTCCCTTCTGTTTCAGCACATCTTAGCATCCAAATGGTGAGAAGCCTCAGGCTTTGTCCAAACAAGGCGTGCTGGCGTGAGGTTCTCCGTGTCCTGGAAGGAGACCTCATCCATGTATCACTTGATGTTTTCAGCAAGCAGGTAGTTAAGACAATGGCAGTAATCCTGCATTACCTCCCTTCTGTTTCAGCACAGCTTAGCTTCCAAATGGTGAGAAGCCTCAGGCTTTGTCCAAACAAGGCGTGCTGGCGTGAGGTTCTCCGTGTCCTGGAAGGAGACCTCATCCATGTATCACATGATCTTCCAAACAAGCAGGTAGTTGGATAATGGCAGTAATCTATGCAGTTATGCCATTATAAAGATCCAGATCGGTCACTTCAGCACATGCTTTCTGGTGTTACACAAACACACATATCTATCTATCTATCTATCTATCTATCTATCTATCTATCTATCTATCTATCTATCTATCTATCTATCTATCTATCTGTCTATCTGTCTATCTATCTAAATATCTTGCAAATTACCTACCTACCTACGAACCTAACTACATACCTCCTATCTATCTGCAAACATTACTACCTACCATGTATCTATGTGCTTACCTCCTGTCCAGATGTGGCTTGTAACGAATGAGGTCATACCAAATGGTGAGAAGCCTCAGGCTTTGGCCAAACCAGGCGTGCTGGCGTGAGGTATTCGGTGTCCTGGAAGGAGACCTTATCCATGTATCACATGATCTTTCAAACAAGCAGGTAGTTAGATAATGGCAGAAATCTATGCATTTGGGCCATTATAAAGATCCAGATCGGTCACTTCAGCACATGCTTTCTGATGTCACACAAACACAAACACACATCTATCTATCTATCTATCTATCTATCTATCTATCTATCTATCTATCTATCTATCTATCTATCTATCTATCTATCTATCTATCTATCTATCTATCTATCTATCTATCTATCTATCTATCTATCTTCCAAACTACCAACCTAACTACCTACCTGCCTCCATCGATCTGCTTACCTCCTGTCCAGATGTGGCTTGTAACAAATGAGGTCATACCAAATGGTGAGAAGCCTCAGGCTTTGGCCGAACAAGGCGTGCTGGAGTGAGGTTCTCCGTGTCTTGGAAGGAGACCTCATCCATGTATCACATGATGTTTCCAACAAGCAGGTAGTTAGATAATGGCAGTAATCCTGCACTACCTCCCTTCTTTTTCAGCACAGCTTAGCTTCCAAATGGTGAGAAGCCTCAGGCTTTGTCCAAACAAGGCGTGCTGGAGTGAGGTTCTCCGTGTCATGGAAGGAGACCTCATCCATGTATCACATGATGTTTCCAACAAGCAGGTAGTTAGATAATGGCAGTAATCCTGCACTACCTCCCTTCTATTTCAGCACATCTTAGCTTCCAAATGGTGAGAAGCCTCAGGCTTTGTCCAAACAAGGCGTGCTGGAGTGAGGTTCTCCGTGTCTTGGAAGGAGACCTCATCCATGTATCACTTGATGTTTTCAGCAAGCAGGTAGTTAAGACAATGGCAGTAATCCTGCATTACCTCCCTTCTGTTTCAGCACAGCTTAGCTTCCAAATGGTGAGAAGCCTCAGGCTTTGTCCAAACAAGGCGTGCTGGCGTGAGGTTCTCCGTGTCCTGGAAGGAGACCTCATCCATGTATCACATGATCTTCCAAACAAGCAGGTAGTTGGATAATGGCAGTAATCTATGCAGTTATGCCATTATAAAGATCCAGATCGGTCACTTCAGCACATGCTTTCTGGTGTTACACAAACACACATATCTATCTATCTATCTATCTATCTATCTATCTATCTATCTATCTATCTATCTATCTATCTATCTATCTATCTATCTATCTATCTGTCTATCTGTCTATCTATCTAAATATCTTGCAAATTACCTACCTACCTACGAACCTAACTACATACCTCCTATCTATCTGCAAACATTACTACCTACCATGTATCTATGTGCTTACCTCCTGTCCAGATGTGGCTTGTAACGAATGAGGTCATACCAAATGGTGAGAAGCCTCAGGCTTTGGCCAAACCAGGCGTGCTGGCGTGAGGTATTCGGTGTCCTGGAAGGAGACCTTATCCATGTATCACATGATCTTTCAAACAAGCAGGTAGTTAGATAATGGCAGAAATCTATGCATTTGGGCCATTATAAAGATCCAGATCGGTCACTTCAGCACATGCTTTCTGATGTCACACAAACACAAACACACATCTATCTATCTATCTATCTATCTATCTATCTATCTATCTATCTATCTATCTATCTATCTATCTATCTATCTATCTATCTATCTATCTATCTATCTATCTATCTATCTATCTATCTATCTTCCAAACTACCAACCTAACTACCTACCTGCCTCCATCGATCTGCTTACCTCCTGTCCAGATGTGGCTTGTAACAAATGAGGTCATACCAAATGGTGAGAAGCCTCAGGCTTTGGCCGAACAAGGCGTGCTGGAGTGAGGTTCTCCGTGTCTTGGAAGGAGACCTCATCCATGTATCACATGATGTTTCCAACAAGCAGGTAGTTAGATAATGGCAGTAATCCTGCACTACCTCCCTTCTTTTTCAGCACAGCTTAGCTTCCAAATGGTGAGAAGCCTCAGGCTTTGTCCAAACAAGGCGTGCTGGAGTGAGGTTCTCCGTGTCATGGAAGGAGACCTCATCCATGTATCACATGATGTTTCCAACAAGCAGGTAGTTAGATAATGGCAGTAATCCTGCACTACCTCCCTTCTATTTCAGCACATCTTAGCTTCCAAATGGTGAGAAGCCTCAGGCTTTGTCCAAACAAGGCGTGCTGGAGTGAGGTTCTCCGTGTCTTGGAAGGAGACCTCATCCATGTATCACATGATGTTTCCAACAAGCAGGTAGTTAGATAATGGCAGTAATCCTGCATTACCTCCCTTCTGTTTCAGCACATCTTAGCTTCCAAATGGTGAGAAGCCTCAGGCTTTGTCCAAACAAGGTGTGCTGGCGTGAGGTTCTCCGTGTCCTGGAAGGAGACCTCATCCATGTATCACTTGATGTTTTCAGCAAGCAGGTAGTTAAGACAATGGCAGTAATCCTGCATTACCTCCCTTCTGTTTCAGCACAGCTTAGCTTCCAAATGGTGAGAAGCCTCAGGCTTTGTCCAAACAAGGCGTGCTGGCGTGAGGTATTCGGTGTCCTGGAAGGAGACCTTATCCATGTATCACATGATCTTTCAAACAAGCAGGTAGTTAGATAATGGCAGTAATCCTGCATTACCTCCCTTCTGGTTCAGCACATCTTAGCTTCCAAATGGTGAGAAGCCTCAGGCTTTGGCCGAACAAGGCATGCTGGAGTGAGGTTCTCCGTGTCTTGGAAGGAGACCTCATCCATGTATCACATGATGTTTCCAACAAGCAGGTAGTTAGATAATGGCAGTAATCCTGCACTACCTCCCTTCTTTTTCAGCACAGCTTAGCTTCCAAATGGTGAGAAGCCTCAGGCTTTGTCCAAACAAGGCGTGCTGGAGTGAGGTTCTCCGTGTCCTGGAAGGAGACCTCATCCATGTATCACTTGATGTTTTCAGCAAGCAGGTAGTTAAGACAATGGCAGTAATCCTGCATTACCTCCCTTCTGTTTCAGCACAGCTTAGCTTCCAAATGGTGAGAAGCCTCAGGCTTTGTCCAAACAAGGCGTGCTGGCGTGAGGTTCTCCGTGTCCTGGAAGGAGACCTCATCCATGTATCACATGATCTTCCAAACAAGCAGGTAGTTGGATAATGGCAGTAATCTATGCAGTTATGCCATTATAAAGATCCAGATCGGTCACTTCAGCACATGCTTTCTGATGTCACACAAACACAAACACACATATCTATCTATCTATCTATCTATCTATCTATCTATCTATCTATCTATCTATCTATCTAAATATCTTGCAAATTACCTAGCTACCTACGAACCCAACTACCTACCCCCTATCTATCTGCAAACATTACTACCTACCATGTATCTATGTGCTTACCTCCTGTCCAGATGTGGCTTGTAACGAATGAGGTCATACCAAATGGTGAGAAGCCTCAGGCTTTGGCCAAACTAGGCGTGCTGGCGTGAGGTATTCGGTGTCCTGGAAGGAGACCTTATCCATGTATCACATGATCTTTCAAACAAGCAGGTAGTTAGATAATGGCAGAAATCTATGCATTTGGGCCATTATAAAGATCCAGATCGGTTACTTCAGCGCATGCTTTCTGATGTCACACAAACACAAACACAAACACACATCTATCTATCTATCTATCTATCTATCTATCTATCTATCTATCTATCTATCTATCTATCTATCTATCTGTCTATCTATCTATCTGTCTATCTATCGCTCTATCTATCTATCTATCTATCTATCTATCTATCTATCTATCTATCTATCTATCTATCTATCTTCCAAACTACCAACCTAACTACCTACCTGCCTCCATCGATCTGCTTACCTCCTGTCCAGATGTGGCTTGTAACAAATGAGGTCATACCAAATGGTGAGAAGCCTCAGGCTTTGTCCAAACAAGGCGTGCTGGCGTGAGGTTCTCCGTGTCTTGGAAGGAGACCTCATCCATGTATCACATGATGTTTCCAACAAGCAGGTAGTTAGATAATGGCAGTAATCCTGCACTACCTCCCTTCTGTTTCAGCACAGCTTAGCTTCCAAATGGTGAGAAGCCTCAGGCTTTGTCCAAACAAGGAGTGCTGGCGTGAGGTTCTCCGTGTCTTGGAAGGAGACCTCATCCATGTATCACATGATGTTTCCAACAAGCAGGTAGTTAGATAATGGCAGTAATCCTGCACTACCTCCCTTCTTTTTCAGCACAGCTTAGCTTCCAAATGGTGGGAAGCCTCAGGCTTTGTCCAAACAAGGCGTGCTGGAGTGAGGTTCTCTGTGTCATGGAAGGAGACCTCATCCATGTATCACATGATGTTTCCAACAAGCAGGTACTTAGATAATGGCAGTAATCCTGCACTACCTCCCTTCTGTTTCAGCACATCTTAGCTTCCAAATGGTGAGAAGCCTCAGGCTTTGTCCAAACAAGGCGTGCTGGAGTGAGGTCCTCCGTGTCTTGGAAGGAGACCTCATCCATGTATCACATGATGTTTCCAACAAGCAGGTAGTTAGATAATGGCAGTAATCCTGCATTACCTCCCTTCTGGTTCAGCACATCTTAGCTTCCAAATGGTGAGAAGCCTCAGGCTTTGTCCAAACAAGGCGTGCTGGCGTGAGGTTCTCCGTGTCTTGGAAGGAGACCTCATCCATGTATCACATGATGTTTCCAACAAGCAGGTAGTTAGATAATGGCAGTAATCCTGCACTACCTCCCTTCTGTTTCAGCACAGCTTAGCTTCCAAATGGTGAGAAGCCTCAGGCTTTGTCCAAACAAGGCATGCTGGCGTGAGGTTCTCCGTGTCCTGGAAAGAGACCTCATCCATGTATCACTTGATGTTTTCAGCAAGCAGGTAGTTAAGACAATGGCAGTAATCCTGCATTACCTCCCTTCTGTTTCAGCACAGCTTAGCTTCCAAATGGTGAGAAGCCTCAGGCTTTGTCCAAACAAGGCATGCTGGCGTGAGGTTCTCCGTGTCCTGGAAGGAGACCTCATCCATGTATCACATGATCTTTCAAACAAGCAGGTAGTTGGATAATGGCAGTAATCTATGCAGTTATGCCATTATAAAGATCCAGATCGGTCACTTCAGCACATGCTTTCTGATGTCACACAAACACAAACACACATATCTATCTATCTATCTATCTATCTATCTATCTATCTATCTATCTATCTATCTATCTATCTATCTATCTATCTATCTTCCAAACTACCTACCTACCAACCTAACTACCTACCTGCCTCCATCGATCTGCTTACCTCCTGTCCAGATGTGGCTTGTAACGAATGAGGTCATACCAAATGGTGAGAAGCCTCAGGCTTTGGCCAAACAAGGTGTGCTGGAGTGAGGTTCTCCGTGTCTTGGAAGGAGACCTCATCCATGTATCACTTGATCTTTCCAGCAAGCAGGAAGTTAGACAATGGCAGTAATCCTGCATTACCTGCCTTCTGTTTCCGCACAGCTTATCTTCCAAATGGTGAGAAGCCTTAGGCTTTGTCCAAACCAGGCGTGCTGGCGTAAGGTTCTCCGTGTCCTGGAAGGAGACCTCATCCATGTATCACTTGATGTTTCCAGCAAGCAGGTAGTTAAGACAATGGCAGTAATCCAGCACTACCTCCCTTCTGTTTCAGCACAGCTTAGCTTCCAAATGGTGAGAAGCCTCAGGCTTTGTCCAAACAAGGCATGCTGGCGTGAGGTTTTCCGTGTCCTGGAAGGAGACCTCATCCATGTATCACATGATCTTTCAAACAAGCAGGTAGTTAGATAATGGCAGTAATCTATGCAGTTAGGCCATTATAAAGATCCAGATCGGTCACTTCAGCACTTGCTTTCTGATGACACACAAACACAAACACATATCTATCTATCTTCCAAAAAATATTTGTTTTTTAACCGTTAAGTATGGTCATCTTTGCCCTATTGGGAACATGCAGAATCTCATGTCTATTCCTAAAGTTGGGTTGGGTTGGGAGCTGGGTCAAAATAGGTAAGCAAACTAGGATGACTTTCACCTTGATAGTTTAGCTCACGTGTATTCCTAACCAAATTGCACAGTAGGGGGTGAGAACGAGTTTTCAAACCGGTGAATTACCACCCACAACAAATCGTACATGTGCTTACATGGATGCAGCCACTTCATTTCAAATATTTCTTAGGGCACGAAAATGTCAGTGCGAAAAAATTACAAAATAAATCGTTCGGCTTGATTGGTGAGTTTTCCAGTAATGAAGCTGGATATCCTGATCGCTAAGAAACTACTAGTTACCTAATTTAACGACAGCTAAATTGACAAGTTACTATCAAAATGTCTAGTTAATACAGATATACATGTGTACATATTAATATTGGTTACCTTGTTTGTTTTGAGTGAATGATATTGTTAGATACGTTATATCGCATATAAATCAGGCCACACCACTAGCGTCCATTCTGTTTACAGTAACCAAGGTGTTACCCTAGCAACCACCTCAAGGTCACTGGACAACACTCACGTGGAATCACTACGTAATCCATCGTGTAGCACGTGAGAGACGTTCCACAACCACCCTGGCCGATAACTGAAAACCCGCTAAGTAGAAACGGGACATTTATTTAAGTATTCATACACTATATTAAGGCTTTATAAACCCACCCCACAATTTTACGCTACATAAACCCTTCCCATTCCTATATATATATATTTGTATGTGTGTGAATATATACTGTATATGAATCTATACATGACACGTAGTGTATATGACAGCTTTTATTGTCATATGGACAATATTACTTCCAACAATAATATGATTAAAAAGCCACATAGTGGCATAACAAAATAACTAGCAAACTTAACAACTTGACCCTGACAAAATACAGGGGAAAAACAACTGGAAAGCTACTAAAACCTACATTGTTAACCTCTGCAGCTTTTCTTTTTTCTCTCTCAGCTTTTCAGTGCCACCCTTACGTTTTGTACTTTGTTTAGACCCTGGCTTAGACTGCTCCATCTTTACCGCAATGCGGACTGGAGCGGGGGAGGTAATAACACCGTTAAACAGCAGCGTGACTACGGGCCGGGGCCGCAGTGCGCGGCAATGGCTCCTCCACGGGCTGAGTTAAACCACCGGCGGCCGGCGGGCACTAACCCATTGCCCCACCGGGGAAATCCCCGGTAGTAATGTATGCCAGTCCGGCAATAGACAGGGGTGTACCAGAATGAGCACCTCACCAAAAAGAACGCAGACATTGCCAGACAAGCAAGAACACTCAATACAAAATAAAATACAATCAACATGGACAAGGACCTGTAAAGTAATGATAGGCTACGGCTAAACGAAACACCAAAAGAAGCAAAGGTCATTATGATGAGAGCTAAAATACTTGAATCAGTATATATAAGCATGACAGGATAAATTTAGTTATTTCCATATGGAGACTTGTACTGGATTGGATTCGCAACAAATGAAAGTGAATAACAAGTATTATTCATATCCATTCAATGAAATTGACGAGGAAGAGTTTGAGCACATTATCAAAAACTGTGGTTGATCATGCAAATAGACAGTATGGTAAAGGTGAAATTTAGAATCTTAACACTACTGACCATATGGAATATAAAATATGAGTTTGGAAATTACATTGATTCAGAAAACAACTTCTACAATAACAAAAATAACTCATGTGAGTATTACACCAATGAACAGTTCAATAGTAAGGTCAACATGGAAGGTGCTTTTTCTATAATACACTTCAATAGCAGAAGTCTTAACAAAAACTTTCTAAAATAAAAGAGTATTTGAATAAATTGAATAAGTTTAATATCATTGCAGTATCTGAAACGTGACTTGAACACAATAAAGAGTTTGCTGTAGGGCTGGAAGGATATGAACTGTTTACAGTTAACAAGGGTTAATAAAGTAGGAGGAGTTGCTCTCTATGTTGATACAGCTTTACGATGTAATATGGTCACAGGCCACATGCAATAGACAATATAATGGAGTGCATAATGATAGAAATTAGTTTAGAAAAAAACTAAAAATATTTTAATTAGTTGTGTATATAGAACACCAGGAACCTGCCTTGACATATTCAGTGATAGATTGGAAGGTATACTGGATCAGTTGAAAAAAGAACAAATTATACAAATTATATATGGGGATTTTAACATTGATTTATTAAATCCAAATGGCATTAAAATACAATAAACTTCATCAATACACTGTATAGCAACAGTTTACTCCCTGTAATCATAAAACCAACCAGAATAACACACACTGCAACACTAATTGACAACATATGAACAAACAAAATAGAAGCTAGAACAGTTGGTGGACTGCTCATAATAGACATCAGTGATCACCTTCCAGTCTTTGCAGTCTTTCAAAACAAGTTTATAGTAAAAAAAAAAAAAAAGAAAACGGGCCAAAAACCCTTAAATTAGTTAGACATAGAACTCCAAAAACTATCAGAGCTCTCAAGGTGGAGCTAATGAAACAAGATTGGATAGAAGTATATAAAATAATGATCCAGATAAGGCATATGGGGTTTTTCTGTCCATACTAACAGGGTTATATGAAAAAAGGTCCTTCAAGAAAAAAAAACAAATTAAGGAACAAATATGAGGGAAAGCCATGGATAACAAAGTGGATTGCAAATGCATGCAAAGTGAAAAAATTATTATATAATATATTTTTTAAATAAAGAACAAAAGAAGCAGAATACAAATATAAGAGGTACAAAAATAAATTAATAAGTATTATGAGACTTAGTAAAGATTGCTATCAGAAAGTACTGGAGCAGTGTAGGAGTAACATGCAAGGAATATGGAAAGTTCTTAATAGCATAATTAGAAAAGGTGATGGAAAAACAAGTAACCCTAATTATTTTGTAAAAGAAAACCATACAATTATAAATAAAACAAAAGATATTTCCAATGAATTTAATGATTATTTTGTAAATGTAGGATATAATTTAGCAAAATAGATTGTGGAACCTAAAATAAAGGGAATAAAATATGACATAATTCCTAAAAACCCTCACTCCATTTTTATCAGGGGAACAGAAGAAAAAGAAATACTTGAAATTGTTAACAAATGCAAAAATAAAAAGTCTTTTTTTTATCAAAGTTCATGGTATTGGTAACGGCAAATCAGGAATTAAGCAAAACTTAGGATAGGTGATGTTGAAATTGAAAGAGTGTATGAAAGTAAATTTTTAGATGTGATAATTGATCAGAAGTTATGCTGGAAACCACACATAAATAATGTAAAAATTAAAATGTCCAGAATTATTGCAATACTGTGACGCTCGAAGGAAGGAGGCACGACGAGCGTCGAACGGTGCAACACACAACGTTTAATTTACACAAAATAATGTTAAGCTCAGTGCGGAGTGCAAGCACATCCACACGACACTTACACAGGCACGGAACATTAAATAAGTGATTAACACATACCCTCGTGATCACGACACAAGGCACAGGTGAGACTACGAACACGCTCACAAACGACCCACACCCACGGAACTACAGACATGGACATAACTGCACGCAGACGACATAGCGACACGCCCACAGGGAAGGGAACAAAAACTGTATAAAATCAAACATATTTTAAATCAAAATTCACTATTTATACTGTACTGTTCTTTCATAATTCCATACATGACCTATTGTGTGGAGGAATGGGGAAACTCATATAAAACTAACACACATCCAATTTTCATGCTACAGAAAAAAGCAATACCAATTATCAACCAAGCAGAATTTAATGATTCAACAAACAAACTGTTTCTTAACCCTCCTATCGTGTTGTGGGTCAATTTGACCCGTTTCAAAGTTTGAAGATGTAGGAAAACTATTTAAAATAATTTTTTCAGTATGAAACTTCTTCTGCTTGGGTTAATTAGTGTAATCAACATATTATATGAAAATAATTCATGTCAGTTATTTGCAACCACCCCCTGCATGTTTATATAACATAGATGCTGTTCGGGTCAATTTGACCCTTTTTAAAATTTTTGACCCTTTTTAAAAAAATTTTATTTTTATTTTTTTTATTTGTGTGTGTGTATGTTTGTGTGTGTGTATGTGTGTGTGTGTATGTGTGTGTGTGTGTATGTGTGTGTGTACAATTGTGTGTGTGTTTGTGTGTGTTTGTGTGTGTGTTTGTGTGTGTGTTTGTGTGTGTGTTTGTGTGTGTGTTTGTGTGTTTGAATGTGTGTGTTTGAGTGTGTGTGTTTGAGTGTGTGTGTTTGAGTGTGTGTGTGTTTGAGTGTGTGTTTGAGTGTGTGTTTGTGTGTGTGTATGAGAGTGTGTTTGTGTGTGTGTATGAGAGTGTGTGTTTGTGTGTGTGTATGAGAGTGTGTGTGTTTGTGTGTATGTGTATGTATGTGTGTGTGTGTGTGTGTGTGTGTGTGTGTGTGTGTATGTGTATATGAGAGTGTGTGTGTGTTTGTGTGTGTGTGTTTGTGTGTGTGTGTGTGTTTGTGTGTGTGTGTTTGTGTGTATGTGTGTGTTTGAGTGTGTGTGTGTGTTTGAGTGTGTGTTTGAGTGTCTGTTTGAGTGTGTGTTTGAGTGTGTGTTTGTGTGTGTGTTTGTGTGTGTGTTTGTGTGTGTGTTTGTGTGTGTGTTTGTGTGTGTGTGTGTGTTTGTGTGTGTGTGTGTGTGTGTGTGTTTGTGTGTATGAGAGTGTGTGTTTGTGTATGTGTTTGTGTGTGTGTTTGTGTGTATGTATATGTGTGTGTGTGTGTGTGTGTGTGTGTATGTGTGTATGAGAGTGTATGTGTGTTTGTGTGTGTTTGTGTGTATGTTTGTGTGTGTGTGTCTGTGTATGTGTGTGTATGTGTGTGTGTGTATGAGAGTGTGTTTGTGTGTATGTGTGTTTGTGTGTGTGTGTGTGTGTGTGTATGTGTGTGTGTGTGTGTGTTTGTGTGTGTGTGTTTGTGTGTATGTGTGTTTTTGTGTGTGTATGTGTGTGTGTATGTGTGTGAGTGTGTGTGTATAAGTGTATGAGAGTGTTGTGTGTGTTTGGTATCACACACAACATGGAAATTTTCACATTTTTATGAAAAACGATCCTAATTGAACCATTACCTGTTACAAGTAAGGAACACCATTGCACTAAATATTGATAGAATAATTAGTAATGTAGTTAGTAATTAAATATTCACACTGTTTGTTAGGATTTTTTTGGTTTCAGACATCTTTTGAACAATTAAACATGCACCAGGGTTAAAGTGACCCTAAAAAGTACGGCTGTTTGAAAAGGATGCACATAATAGGAGGGTTAAAGTACATGCTCTGAAATTTATTGATTTAGTCGACTTACACATTGCACATATAATGTAAAGGGTACAAAAATTCACTTCCTAACTGTATTCAGAGGCTATTTGAAATTACAGACAATAAATATTAGCTTAGGGCAGGGGCGGACTGGCATACATTACTACCGGGGATTTCGCGGGTGGGCCAATGGGTTAGTGCCCGCCGGCCGCCGGTGGTTTAACTCAGCCCGTGGAGGAGCCACTGCCGCGCACTGCGGCCCCGGCCCGTAGTCACGCTGCTGTTTAACGGTGTTATTACCTCCCCCGCTCCAGTCAGGCAAACCTGCTCAGCGCGCGGCCGCGGACTGATCCTGTAAACACATGAACGAGTTGGACCGCGGCCGCGCGCTGGGCCAGCTGATGCGGGCTGACGGTATGCAGCGGAGATCAGAAAAAAACAAGTTGTCCCAGAAAATCCGGGCCGAACTACGAAAATATACAGCAGCTGTGTCACTTATTAATACAACGAACTGGGAAAGCCTTGTCCATACTAATGCCACATTAATTATATCTCCCTGTTTGTATCCCACCAGTAACAAGTCAAGAGAGAGACGCCAGTTGCACACTGACACTGCTGAGGGCCTAACTCATCATATTATCCCTCCGCGACACGGTTCACACTGCAGTCTAAGCCAGGGTCTAAACAAACTACAAAACGTAAAGGTGGCGCTGAAAAGCTGAGAGAGAAAAAAGAAAAGCTGCAGAGGTTACTCACTGTTGTTCCCCTGTATTTTGTCAGGATCAAGTTGTTAAGTTTGTTAGTTATTTTGTTATGCCACTGTGTGGCTTTTTAATCATATTATTGCTGGAAGTAATATTGTCCATATGACAATAAAAGCTGTTATATACACTACGTGCCTGGAAGCTCTGTCAGGAACTCCCAGGCCACTTTTTCTCCCCAGTCCGCCCCTGTTCAGAGGCTATTTGAAATTAGAGACAATAAATATAAGCTTAGGGCAACAAGTATGTTTGAAAAAAAATAAGCGAGGACTAACATTCTCACATTCTATATGCCAAAGCAAAGTCAAGAAATGAATAAAACGAACAAACAAAAAAACACATATATAATCACTGTTCAGATTTATAGAAGTTCAATCAATCAATCAATCAAATGTTATTTATATAGCGCTTTTTACAACAGTTGTTGTCACAAAGCAGCTTTACAAGTGCCGAGTCCTAGCCCCCAGTGAGCAAGCCAAAGGCGACAGTGGCAAGGAAAAACTCCCTAAAAGTTCACTACCTTACTCTTGTAATTTTTAAAAATTATTTGCTTAGTGAACTATACATTTTCAATTCCTTGCTGCACTATTCCACAAAGTTAACCCCCTGACTGATACACCCCTATATTTTATATTAGTCCTTACTAATATGTTAAAGCTTCAGTCTATATCTTATCGGTTTAAATTTTTTTTAATTAAATTTTATATATATTTTTAAATTTATTTATTGTTTATGTCATATAACCGAAATAAACTTCTAATTCAATTCTAATTGAATTCACATCGTATTTAGGTAAATATACGTGTTTAAACAGTCTTACCAGGAATGAACTTGTGCCATCTCTGGTCAATATTATAGTGGACGCAGTTGTTTCCACACGGGAATATGACTGTTTGATCATCAGATTATTTGTACGAACGCCAAATATGAAGTGGGACTGTGTGCCACAACTGCTAACTTTGCAGTCTGAAAAGAAACGATAAAATACACTTTCACAACAAACAATTGCTACATCGTAAAAACAACTAACGATACATTTCAAATATTTCTTAGGGCACGAAAATGTCAGTGCGAAAAAATTACAAAATAAATCGTTCGGCTTGATTGGTGAGTTTTCCAGTAATGAAGCTGGATATCCTGATCGCTAAGAAACTACTAGTTACCTAATTTAACGACAGCTAAATTGACAAGTTACTATCAAAATGTCTAGTTAATACGGATATACATGTGTACATATTAATATTGGTTACCTTGTTTGTTTTTAAGTGAATGATATTGTTAGATACGTTATATCGCATATAAATCAGGCCACACCACTAGCGTCCATTCTGTTTACAGTAACCAAGGTGTTACCCTAGCAACCACCTCAAGGTCACTGGACAACACTCACGTGGAATCACTACGTAATCCATCGTGTAGCACGTGAGAGACGTTCCACAACCACCCTGGCCGATAACTGAAAACCCGCTAAGTAGAAACGGGACATTTATTTAAGTATTCATACACTATATTAAGGCTTTATAAACCCACCCCACAATTTTACGCTGCATAAACCTTTCCCATCCCGTTAATAACCATTCCCACACTGTTATGTGCCTGTAGGGTTGCCACCTTTCACAAGTCAAAATGACGGAGGCCCACCACAGGCCGTGACCAACAAGCAGGGTTACCAGGTCCTACAAAAATATCCCGCACAAAGTCAGTGTAAAACCCGCCCTTCAGCAGCCTAAACTAGCCCAAAGCCCAAAGCCCAAAGTTATTGACGGGGAAGGGGGGTGGCGAGTGTTTAAAATGGAGACAAATTAAGTATTATATCGCGAATTATTCTTTGTGTTGACTTGTAACTCCCACGGTGGCCCAACTCAAAAGTAGCCCAAAAAACCGCACCCCGCCACCCCAGAATTTTTACCCGCGGCTGGATTTTCAAACAAGTCCAATTTGGCGTGAAAACCGCGAACCTGGCAACTATGCCAACAAGTTGCCAGACTAGCAATTTATGTTGTTTTTTTTGTAAAGGGGTGATCAAGAAAGCAATTAGTCATGAATTAAATTAAATACTTTTACATTTTTTACTTAAAAATAAAGTGCAATGAACTTTTAAAATATAAACTAAAGAAGTTGAGAACTGCATTTAACGGTATATAACTTTTATTTAAAAAATGTGTAAATGTGTGTGTCGTGGAAATTTCCTGAAAATAGATGAGGACGTGGTTAAAAGAGTTTTATTACATAAGTAAAAAGTGTGAGAGTCTCGTCTAGAACAAGAACTCTGAGGAGAGAGGGCAGTCCAATATCCTTCATTCTGTTGTAATCACATGTTCACAGTACATTTGGGCAATATAAACATGCATTAAATAAAAGCATTTGACATTTCCAGCAAGCCTGTTCCAAAAAGGCACACACCATGTCTGGACCCTTTTTAGGGTTGCTCAAGCACACCTAAAATGAGTGTGAAGTCTTTTTTAATCGACATTTGTTTCTAATAAGTAGAATAAATGTTTAAACCATAGAAAATATATGACTATATATATTATAGATTATATATATGATTATATATAATATATGATTAAATATAGAGTTTAACAAAACAACCCCCCAACTCCTTACTAAAAAACATGTGCAGTACGTTTTAGAAATAGTGACATGTATGGCAGGTTGCTCCAACTTCACCATATACAATTCTGATGCCCTCTGCACTATAGGAACAAATATTCCCAACTTTTCCACTGAGAAAGTAATTATAAGCATCCAAATTGCAGTAAGCTTTCACTGCCTCTCTGGTGTGAACACACTGTTTCAGCAACATAGTGATGATACACATCTGGGTTTGTCACTTCAGATAAACATTTGGATTCTTCATGTCTGAGACTCAGTTTTGTTTTCTTTCATCTCTGTGATCTCCCATCAAATTCTGTCTTCATATGGGACACCCAGCAAGACCCTGGAAGAGAGTGGACATCCCTGTTCCTCTTTCCCCAACTGACTGATATTTGTGGAGGAAGTGTGTGTGTGTCAGATCTGTTTGGTTATTTCAGCATTTTTTCCATCAAGTTTGCAGTATTATTCTCACTCAGAAAAGCAATAAAGTACATCGTCCTGGTGTGCTGATTTGTACTCATCCAACATTTGACCAGTTTCTTAAATAGATCAAACTCAATGCAGGCAAATGGAGACATAGCCAGGGGAAGTATCATAATGCATTCACAATACAGTGTAATTCATACTATATAAATGCAAAGACATTCAAGCATGATGCAAGTGTAACAAACTAAAGAAAAAACTAAACACTTAAAACTAAACACACAAACAAGGTCTGTTTGTGTAGTATTGCTTTTAATCTGTCAATAGAGCATTTACAGACGTTCCGAAGAGTCAAAAACACCACCATGGTTTCCATGGAGTCCCAGTTAAAACACTTATGCATATTTCACATCAGCTTTAGTCACATATTAAAAATACATTGAAATTTCAGGCCTAATATTTTTACAGGAATCCAAAACACACATTAACTTGTATGTTTACTTTACAAGCAAGTGTAGTCCATGCTTTCTGTAGGTCATGGAATAGAGGTGATGCTGAGATTCTAAGGAAGGTGTCATGTCGAGCCCCGCCTCCCTGTCAATCATGTATCACTTTTTAGTCTGTTCAGTCACGCCCCGTGTTACTTCCTCTTCAGCTGTGTCTCATTTGTAATTTAGATCTGGTATTTAAACATTGGTGTTCAGTCTTTGTGGGTTATTGTAAGGTGATGGTGCATATTATAGTGAAACTTATTGTGAAAGTGTGACGCGGGGGTAGAGACAGCAGGAGGATGAGGCTGCGAGCAAAAGGCTTTATTATCCATGAAGGTAACAAAAATACTCAGGCCACTTGGCAGAAGAAAGACAACAGAATACTTAAGCAGACGAAGGTAAGTAAGGCTTCCAGGCACGTATAGCAGGTCCAGTGAAGAGCAGACGTTTCCCACGTAGCGAGGCGAAGGCTGCAGGTTGTATGCGTAGCACTGGACGGCGCGACCTGTCACAGAATAATCCACCATTAAAGGACAGTGAGGGAGCCTTACAAGCTGAGACATTATCAGGAAGAGGATTACGGTTATCTTCCAATGTGTATCTTGTGTGAGGACTTGATTAAACAGATTAAGGATGGTGAACCGTTTGAGCTACCCTCTTCGATTTGTCCCTCCCACGAGTTCAATGAGGAGGATAATTAGGAGAGGTTCATTCTCCAGATTTTAGTTTTTTTGGCCTTGTCTCAGCCGAGAGAGGAAATGAACACCCTCGATGGGATTTTTGAACTTCTTAGAGCATGATTTGGCAAGAGTGGATCCACTGTTGATGATTTTGAACTTGGTGCATTCTCTGCTCCCGAGGTAGTTCATTTTCCACCTAGAGCACTCAGAGAGGAAGTCTCAGCACAGGCACCAGTACCCAAGAAGGTTACCACAGCCCCAACTACTAAGAGACCTGCTACAAGGACAAAGCAGCAGGACATTAATATGGCTGTTCAGTACGAGCCTACAGTTTGCTGCTCCAAATCTGTTGTGGTACAGTGTCCACCAAAGGCCAGCCGACGAGTGTCTGCGGCTATACAATGCAGCCCCGACCTGCTAACAAGTGTCTACAGCAATACAGTGCTCAGTAGGACCTGTTACGGCTCATGTGCCCCTGGTGGCACCCCTAGAATCCCCAGAGGTACCAAAACATTTTTGGGGGTATGGGGCATATTTGTATATGTGGTTTTTCATATATTCACCTCTGTATTATTATCCGGTAACATTTGTCATGTTCCAATTACCAACTACTATATCTTATGTGCTGATCCATTTACACTAACAAACTGACATCAGTCTTAACCAAGCAGGGACACTGATGCATTTGAATACTCAAGTTAGCCTGCTGGCCATGAAGAGTGAAAACATAAAGAAACAAAAATCATTCATGACTGACGAGGAAAGGTTCAAACGTCTGTGCTCAGAGTCTCCCACTACTGTTTACTGCAGATCACATGTAGACTGTCCAACATGCTTCATTCTGTACTAATGCAGTGCAGTATTAATGCAATACAGAAAATGTACAGTTACCTAGAACTATAGCTAGAAGCATCAGACTTCCCCACACTGAGCAGTGTTATGGCTTCATTCCTGTGTGAATGCGCTGGTGCAGTTGAAGACTTCTCTGTATAGTAAAACTCTTCCCACACTCTGAGCAGTGATATGGCTTCTCTCCTGTGTGAATGCGCTGGTGTGCGTGGAGATGACTCTGTTGAATAAAACTCTTCCCACACTCTGAGCAGTGATATGGCTTCTCTCCTGTGTGAATGCGCTGGTGTGCGTGGAGATGACACTGTTGAATAAAACTCTTCCCACACTCTGAGCAGTGATATGGCTTCTCTCCTGTGTGAATACGCTGGTGCAGTTGAAGACTTCTCTGTATAGTAAAACTCTTCCCACACTCCGAGCAGTGATGTGGCTTCTCTCCTGTGTGAATACGCTGGTGCAGTTGAAGACTTCTCTGTATAGTAAAACTCTTCCCACACTCTGAGCAGTGATATGGCTTCTCTCCTGTGTGAATGCGCTGGTGCAGTTGAAGACTTCCCTGTCTAGTAAAACTCTTCCCACACTCCGAGCAGTGATATGGCTTCTCTCCTGTGTGAATGCGCTGGTGCAGTTGAAGACTTCCCTGTCTAGTAAAACTCTTCCCACACTCCGAGCAGTGATGTGGCTTCTCTCCTGTGTGAATACGCTGGTGCAGTTGAAGAGTTCTCTGTATAGTAAAACTCTTCCCACACTCTGAGCAGTGATATGGCTTCTCTCCTGTGTGAATGCGCTGGTGCAGTTGAAGACTACCCTGTCTAGTAAAACTCTTCCCACACTCTGAGCAGTGATGTGGCTTCTCTCCTGTGTGAATACGCTGGTGCAGTTGAAGACTTCTCTGTCTAGTAAAACTCTTCCCACACTCTGAGCAGTGATATGGCTTCTCTCCTGTGTGAATACGCTGGTGCAGTTGAAGACTTCTCTGTCTAGTAAAACTCTTCCCACACTCTGAGCAGTGATACGGCTTCTCTCCTGTGTGAATGCGCTGGTGCAGTTGAAGACTTCTCTGTATAGTAAAACTCTTCCCACACTCTGAGCAATGATATGGCTTCTCTCCTGTGTGAATGTGCTGGTGTGCGGTGAGATTACTCTGTTGAATAAAACTCTTCCCACACTCTGAGCAGTGATGTGGTTTCTCTCCTGTGTGAATGCGCTGGTGCCGTTGAAGATTTCCCTGAGTAGTAAAACTCTTCCAACACTCTGAGCAGTGATACGGCTTCTCTCCTGTGTGAATGCGCTGGTGCAGTTGAAGACTTCTCTGTATAGTAAAACTCTTCCCACATTCGGAGCAGTGATATGGCTTCTCTCCTGTGTGAATGCGCTGGTGTGCGTTGAGATTACTCTGTTGAATAAAACTCTTCCCACACTCTGAGCAGTGATATGGCTTCTCTCCTGTGTGAATGCGCTGGTGCAGTTGAAGACTTCTCTGTATAGTAAAACTCTTCCCACACTCTGAGCAGTGATATGGCTTCTGTCCTGTGTGAACGCGCTGGTGTTGCTGGAGATGACTGTGTTTAGTAAAACTCTTTCTACACTCTTTCTTTTTTTTTTTGTAGCTTTTCTCCTTTTCCATGTTTACTGATTTCAGCAGTCTGACATACTCCTCACAGATAAATGTGTTTATGTAGGTAATGTTTACGTGTTTAGGAAAGTGGACAGCATTAATTCCTAGAGGAAAAAGACATTGCAAATTCATTGTGAGATGAAGCAATCATGATAAAGAACCATTTGGGGTCTGCATAATGCTAAAGACATTCATTCTAAGGAGCCTGTTCAAAGACCCGAAAACACCCAAAACAAACAAGGCAGCAATATGTATCCAAATCCAAAAGGTACAATTGGGCCTACAGGTTACCTGTAGGCTGTGTGTCTGCTTTAAACTGTTGCTTATTTATCTGGATTTTACTGAGAAATGTATCAGTCGCAGGTTTAAAATATAACTCACCTCTTCAGAAGATCTCAAATCTCTCACTGTTAAGACAACTTCAACATTTCCGTAGAACTGAAAATGATTAGAATAAAATAATTTTAAGTTTCCACACTTCACATTTATTAAAAATGACATAAAAAGTAAAACATGCACATGTGATGTAGATCTAACACATCTACTTTATTCAAACTCTTCCTCAACATAGATCTCCATGTCATTTCTTATTAAATGGCATGCCTTTTTTAGTAAAATGGATATTTTATCTCATATTGGCTGTCACTGATAAATAACAATGTATAAACAACCGGAGAAGATGACAGAGGGTTGAAAACTCAAATGCCGATCCCACAGATCACTACAACCTTTGCCAAGACTACATGCACTCAGGGTGTGTTGGGATTTCTTCTCAGGACCCAGGTGGGCCCCAACACCGCCCCGATGAACCAACTGGTTTTGACTGAGTGACCCAAGAAAAGTCTTCACCAAAAGTTCTTTTAGATCAATTTATATGGAATATAAATGAGTATAAAGGAGTCAAAATACACGTGGTACAAACACTTCAGTGCACTGGTGCTAGTTGCCTAGGAATCTACATAACCCAAAAGGATCTCAGCAGTGTCCAAGCGAAGAAGCCTCCTGTGCTGGGCGGTGTCCCCTCTTTCATACCCCTTCTAAGTTTTGATTCTTCTCTAAGTTTCGATAACTCCCCAATTCTGGCTGATCTCCATGAAACCCACCTGCTCCTCTCTCCTTGTCTGCCTGGTTATCTAAAAACTGCTTGCCTCACATCCTGCACTGAATAGGCCCCTTCTGTTCTCCTCAAGGCCACTGAGGCCTCCTTACATCTGCTCTCCCACAGTCTCCCTGAAAAACATTAAGTTGTTCACCTTTAAATTTATTTTTTCTTACAGGTGACAACATTAACATTTGCTCTGAAACGTAGATAAATGGTAAGAATACTGATTTGAAAAAGACAAGGGATCTTGCAGGGTGACTATTTACAAGACTAGATTCCTTTAGAGATCATTTTCTATTGTGCGATGGATACTTACAAATAGAGAAACCGAAACAATGGGAAAATAATCAGAAGGGAGTAAATTACATTTCAATGCAGGGGTGGGGAGACACATTAAACATTTTCTAAAGGAGTTCCTGAGGGGGCGTCAAAGCTTCTCCCAAATGTTGTTATTGTGCTTAGGAAAAGTACACCCGTATATATCTATCTATATGATTTCACCTAAACGTAAAAATACTTCAATGAATAACCAAACTAAATCAAATGTATGTAACATTACAATACATCCACTATAATAGCATAAACTCAATTAAATCGTACAATAAAGCTACTGTAATAAAACCGTACAATATAACTAGCATATAAGCTTTTATCTTTGTTACAGGAACCACTGAGCTACTAAACAAAATAACCAATATTCATATAGTATCAAATAAGTAGCTACGTTATCTGGCTGGGTTAGTTAGCGCTAGAACATCCATTATAAAAACAGTTTAACACGTTGAATTTTCCACTTTGCCAAGACACGAGATTCAACCGTGAGGTAACGGAACGAACAAAATAGTCTGGTTAAGATTTGGTTAAAAGGTGTTAGTGGTACGTATTACTAAGTTAAGTACTTACAGGTCAACCAGTAGTCCAACACTTCCAAACAGGAGACAATAGGCGCAATTCCACTAAACGCCCGATGCTGATATTGAGAATAAGGAAACTTGTGGTCTGTAATGTCCGATGGTGATGGTAGGTAGAGGTGGGCGGATCGATCCAAATATCGATACCAACGCTGGTAATGATTTTGAGCAATACTCGTGTAAAAAGATTAATACTCAATCTTTTTAATAGTGATGGGTCGTACTGTGCCGAGGCTTCGGAGCGTGTGCCGAGAAAACCTTTCGTGAAGCGCGTGTCGAGGCTTGCTTCTTTAAGAACAAGTGACGTCACGGATGACGTGTGAAGCCTCGCCGGTTCAGGAAGTGGTTCGAGTACTGGCGCGATTTCTGAGCATATTTACAGTTTTTCTCAGTCGATTTGGTTCATTTCTCACATCATGATTTACATTGGCATCACAACTAGTGCATTTCTCAAAACAGTGCAAACAGCAAAACTCAATGAAATACCTGCAAAAGCAGATACTTTGTAGTGTCTGTGCCTATGTAATACATTATGTAGTGTTTAAGTTTAAACTAACTGGTCTAAAATTAATTTCTCTTCTTGCTTATGTTCAGTTGAGCAGGACAAAGAGGTTGAAGAATGTGGTTTACATATGGGTTTGGTTTAGGTGAAAAGGGGCCCTAGTCCAGGGGTCAAAGGTCTGGTGGGCCCTTTTCCTGTCTCTGTTTAGACTAAGTATTGAGGCCCTTCTCACCCTACTCGTCTTCCTTTATCAATATATATGATGTGAGGGACTCTACGACTTCTTTGTTTAACTTGTGTATAAATATGAGTGGACATGCAGTGTTCGAGAGAGGAGATTCACAATTGGCCCGAGACCTCTCTCAAGCAAGACCTAGGTGCTTGATTTGATGCTGATCTTTTTTTTACAATAAACTTATTATTGACAACTAAGACAGTGTCGGCGGAGACTTCTTCATTCATCATCACAGCATTGCTAAAGAAGAAAAATACACCTCAACTTCACTCAAAATTCTTTGTTTTTGCCTCAAAAGCTAATTTTTAGGTCAGTCAATTTGTCAGTGCCATCAGAGTATCTAGTAGGCCTATACCATTGCCTATGAACAAGGCAGTCAAAATACTTAGTCATGTTGTCAGTGCAACTATAAGTCACAGTCAGTGTAGATTATATTCTGATGGAAACTAGCTAAGCTTTTGATTTCAAGAACGCTGCACATTCTGTGGTAAATACATGTTACACACATACAAACTTACATGTAACACAGCTACACATCACTGTATGTGGGAGACTGATAGCAAGAAATTGGACTGGATTTGTACAGCAATATTGTTTGACTGTATTGTTCACACTGCAATTTGTTGACAAAAACAAATCTAACTGAAATTCAGAAAAGACAGACAACTGACTGGAAAAACTGCAAAATTAAAAACTTACATTCAAAACAACCTGAGCACATACAGCCTCCTCTTCTTGTGTGATAATGGAACCTCTGCTACCTCTATGAGCTAATCTTGATATCCTATATGGTATAAGAATGCAAAAACACAAAACAAAAATTGAATAACATCAGAATTTACACTACCGTTCAAAAGTTTGGGGTCACCTAGACAATTTTGTGTTTTCCCTGAAATCTCATACTTTTATTTATCAAATGAATTGCAAAATGAATAGAAATATAGTCCAGACAGTGACAAGGTAGAAATAAGGTTTTTTTAAAAAAATAATTTTCTACTTTAAACTTTGCTTTCGTCAAAGAATGCTCCCTTAGCAGCAATTACAGCATTGCAGACCTTTGGCATTCTAGCTGTTAATTTGCTGAGGTAATCTGGAGAAATTTCACCCCATGCTTCCAGAAGCCGCTCCCACAAGTTTGATTGGGTTGATGGGCACTTTTTTCGTACCATACAGCCAAGCTGCTCCCACAACAGCTCAATGGGGTTGAGATCTAGTGACTGCGCTGGCCACTCCATTACCGATAAAACACCAGCTGCCTTCTTCTTCTCTAAATAGTTTGTGCATAATTTGGAGGTGTGCTTTGGGTCATTGTCCTGTTGCAGGATGAAATTGGCTCCAATCAAGCGCTGTCCACAGGGTATGGCATGGTGTTGCAAAATGGAGTGATAGCCTTCCTTATTCAAAATCCCTTTTACCTTGTACAAATCTCCCACTTTACCAGCACCAAAGCAACCCCAGACCATCACATTACCTCCACCATGTTTGACAGATGGTGTCAGGCACTCGTCCAGCATCTTTTCAGTTGTTCTGCGTCTCACAAATGTTCGTTTGTGCGATCCAAACACCTCAAACTTTGATTCGTCTGTCACTTTTTTCCAATCTTCCTCTGTCCAATGTCTGTGTTCTTTTGCCCATATTAATCTTTTTCTTTTATTAGCCAGTCTCAGATAGGGCTTTTTCTTTGCCACTCTGCCCTGAAGGCCAGCATCCCAGAGTCGCCTCTTCACTGTAGACGTTGACACTGGCATTTTGCGGGTACTATTTAATGAAGCTGCCATGCGATTTCTCAAACTTGAGACTCTAATGTACTTGTCTTCTTGCTCAGTTGTGCAGCGGGGCTTTCCACTTCTCTTTCTACTCTGGTTAGAGCCTGTCTGTGCTCTCCTCTGAAGGGAGTAGTACACACCATTGGACGAAATCTTCAGTTTCTTGGCAATGTCTCGCATGGAATAGCCTTCATTTCTCAGAACAAGAATAGACTGTCGAGTTTCAATTGAAAGTTGTATTTTTCTGGCCATTTTGTGGGTTTAATCGAACCAACAATTGTAATACTCCAGATTCTCAACTAGCTTAAAGGAAGGTCAGTTTCATAGCTTCTCTAATCAGCAAAACTGTTTTCAGCTGTGCTAACCTACTTGCACAAGGGTTTTCAAGGGTTTTCTAAATATGCAATAGTCTCCTTACACAGTTAGCAAACACAATGTACCATTAGAACACTGGAGTGATGGTTGTTGGAAATGGGTCTCCATACATCTATGTAGATATTGCATTAAAAACCAGACGTTTACAGCTAGAATAGTCATTTACCACATTAATAATGTATAGAGTGTATTTTTGATGCATTAATGTTAGCTAAATTGTAAAAAAAAAAGATTTTCTTTCAAAAATAAGAACATTTCTAAGTGACCCCAAACTTTTGAACGGTAGTGTATGTCAATGTGCAGCATTACAGCAGAGAGCACATTTATGAATTACAGTACATACATGTTTTCTCTATGAAATGTTTGAATGACTGAAGACAGTTGTTCTTCCAATATTCAGCTGCACCCAACGACCAGAGCCGTATAGAGAGAGAGTCGCGACAACGGAAGTTCAAAACGCTTGATGGTCACGTGATTCACGGAGCCTTCAGATAGTTCCAGGAAGTTCAATTTGAGCGCATAAACACACAGACAGAACTGAGATTTGAGGATTATTTTGACCTTACAGCGACCAAATTTAGGCTAATGTGAGAGCACATTGCTGTTTAATGCTTTGATTGTTTTATAATTGTTATATATTACGTTCATTTATATATTTAGAGGGACAGGAAGGGGTGAGAAATTCAGATCAGATTAAATTTCCAATATTAACATATCTTTAAATCATGGTGATTTCTGTAATCCCATGGTATTGGGGACCTAAGTAATCTAAATGACTAATGTACATTTTCTGACTTTCAGATACGACAGAAGGAAATTCTTTGACTTCATTGTGCAGAAATCTGCTTTAAAAGGGTACATTAAAACACATTACATTTACATCCAGACAGTATATGACGTATTAAAATACATTGATAAATTATATATAGCTTGTCTTTTTAATACACACTTATTTGCAGCAATTAATTCATTAAATAAATCTGTAATAATCTCAAATATGAATATCATGTCAAGCAGTTTTTGTGTGTCCTTTCCTCCGTGTTGTTAGTGTAGTGTCCACCATGGTTTGCTGTGCTGCATGGGGATGCTCCAATCGATCGGAGAAAGGAGCAAAAATGTATGGTTTCCCCACTGATATTGAGAGGAGAAAAAAATGGTTGTCTCAACTCAGCAGGAGCAATCTTACCCTCACTAAAGATTACAATAGCAAAAAAATATGTGAGGTAATCATCAAACACTGCATTTGCACTTTTCACAATAAACACACTATTGGAAAGCTTAATGCCTGATTTATTAAAATACAGAATAGTGAACAAAAAAAAAAACAGACTCCAGACAGACTCGGGTGCAGGGTGAGGGTGCTATCTAGTTGCAGGCTCCATTGAATCCCCTATGGTTCTTTGGCCTAAAGAGAGAGAGGAGAAAAAGACAGGAGAAAATGATTATTATGAGTATTGATGTGATATGAATTTGAACTTGTTGCACACCCTTGGTTGTTTTTTATACGTGTAATGAGTGTATACGTATCCAGTAAGTGTTCTCTAATACTGTTAATACTAATACTAATACTAATATTAATACTTAATCTAATAATAATCTAATAATAATAATAATCTAATACTTGCTGGCTACATCGTCCACAAGGTCATCAGGTTTGCCAGCATCTGTGAAAAATGCTAAATTGCAGCACAGCACAGTGATGACAGTCCTGCTGGAGAAAACAGCATCTTATTGAACTTAAAAGAGTTCAAGGCAGGTGCTCTTTGTCATCCGTCCCAAGACGCATATGATTTCATTCACCAAATTGAGGAACTATTTAGGACCAAGACTGGTTCCTCCCTCATGGAACTCCCCAATGCAGTGAGTGTCTTGGAGAAACAAGCTCAGGCACTTTGCAGTAAGCTTCCAGCTTGCTGTGAAGTACAAGACAAAATCATGAAAAGATTCATACGGCTGAGGTTGAGAATTGAGGCAGCAACAATACGAAATGACAGAAAGAAGAAACAGTTAAAAGATGGTCATTTTGGAAGCAAGAGCCAATCCAGAAAGTTGAAAAACAACTCCTGTAGCCAAGCTTAAAAATCCGTCAACCCCTAAACAGCTCCAAATGTGCCATCAAGCCCATTAGTCACTCCAACAGAAACATTTGGACTAATCATTGCTCCTACAAGTGCTCCAGCCCCCCAGCTAACATCACTACTCCTACACTCCTACAGCCAACATACGGCAGTGTAATAAACATTGATTTCTTATTGCTATTTGAAACTTACCTTGTTGTGTTTTCAATCTCATCATGGTCAGCACCCAATTATCCCACAGCAGGCAACTAATATACACTAACAAGATAAATTAAATACAACATAAATAATACAATACAAGTCTAGTATGGTTACATATGATTACATATATTATACTGTACTATAACATTTTAGTATGTTGTATTCCTCTTTAGTCTTGTAAGATTCATTGATCAAAACTGCCACCCAGTTTCAACTTACCTTGTGTTTTCAATCTCTCTTGATGACCTTCTCTCTCCCTTTGCCATCAATACAAAGTCTGCTGAGCATAATACAGATAATAGTCAACAGAATAACAAAACCTACAAACACTTGATCTATAAATCACACTGTTGTGTACTATTTAGAAGTCTTAAATATGCATTCTAGTCAATATCATCAATGATGTATCAAAAGAATGGCTCTCCTCGTTATTGTGCGTTATCTTAACGTTAGCTGGTACTCCAAAATGGATATCCTCATTTCACCTCCTCGACCCAACACACTCTACAATCACACTCAAATGTTATATTTAACTAATACTAGCTACCCCGCAAAAACATCACGTTTAGGTGAGATGGCATTAAGAGAGGAATTTACTATTAATAGGCTGTCAGTCGTTAATGTGAAATATCGCTAACCATATTCGCGTTGTCTTAGCATAGATTTAGTTCCCTAAATCTGCTTATTAAGAGGTGGATAATTCACTAAAATGTTTTAATGCACATTTTAATGCACATATTAATTTGATTCTGATGTCCTTATAATACACAATCTGATTTTTTAAGCGTACTAACCTGTAAAAGTGTATCACAGATGGTCCACTGCTCCAGTTTGAATGCGCTGCTCGTATTTGCTGCTAACTTCCGGGAACTATTGACAGGCTCCACGATCCGCCATTGCTGTAAAAAACTGGTCCATTGGAGTGAACGGAGTTGACGCGACTCTCTCTCTATACGGCTCTGCCAACGACCAGCTTCATCCATTGTAAGACCATGACTTACATGTAAAACATGGTCCACAATTGTTACACTTATTTCATTGTTTTGTCCCCTCAGCCTTACACCACAGGCTTACCCCTCTACACCACACAGTCTTACTCCTCTTCTTGGCTGTTCACCCTATACATGGCCTTCTCTTTCCATTATGAGACTTTGTGATACTGCAGTGTTTAGCGTCTATAAATGTTTACCAATTACAGTAACGGTTCATGAGATGCACCTCTGACCTATGGTTGAGACCATTGTTTGATCTAAGCCTTCACCAATTCCCTTTCTTACTGTAACTGAATGTTCACTTGCAAACAATTTAATCAAATTAGGATCAATTACCAAAATGTACCAAAAAATAAACGAATTAAGTAAATGTAAAATGATGCCTTAGAGATTATGACAATATATTCAGAACTTTTGCATATAATGACCTAGGCCAGTGGTTCCCAAACTTTTTCTGCCATGCCCCCCTTTAGTAGATGAGAATATTTTTGCACCCCCCCCTACACACACCCCCATATTGACACATGTACATGTTTTACTTCCAAGCTCCGCGCCCCACCTAGAGGGCGCACCCCCCACTTTGGGAGCCACTGACCTAGGCGATGACCTAAAGACTAAATGTTTTGGAGGGTAAGACAATTCAACAGACAATCCATACAACACATTTTAATAAACATGTCATAAGCAACTGATAATGTAAAAAAACAACAGACAACTGTCCATGTCCATTGGCTATATGTACAAAAGCATTTGCTAAATGTTAAACACAATGAGAAATGCAATTATGATGTGCACAAGTGACAAGGACATTTGGAGATTGAATGAACAGTTTTGAGAATTTCAGTTTTGATTTGAGAAATGAACCAAATCAACTGAGAAAAACTGTAAAGCGCCATATGAGTCCCAGGAAAATCTGGGTGTTAGTTCTGGAGTTTTGCAAATTGATCTGTGACAGAAATTTTTTTTCATGGAGCCTGCTAAGAGGAGAAGGATTTCCCCTGTGTGGCAACACTTTGACCAGATTTCTCCAAACAAGGTATTTAAGAATACATGTTAATATAGAAAGGTGTTACTTCTGTAATATTCACAAGTAATTTTTTTCTATTCCAAGGTGAAGTGTTTGCTGTGTGCCAAGGAACTGTGGTACAACAACAACACATCATCTATGCTGTGACATTTTCGTGCTTGTCATGAAAATGATGAAGGAAATACAGTTGGACCCAGGGCCGGAGTGGGCCACTTTTTCAGCCCGAGAGTTTCATGCCCAAATCCGACCCAAAATTATTTTTCCCTCCCAATTGGCCCAAACTAGAGATTGACATGAGCCGGCCCATCGGGAATCCTCCCGAACCTCCCGATTAGCCACTCCGGCTCTGGTTGGACCCAATCAATGTGGGTGCCTTTCCATTTCCTATTTATTCTACACAACCATGCTAATAAATACAATGACATTGATTGCTGATACAATATTTATTAGACATGACTATTGCACATGATTATGTAATTACATTTTTATCAATAAATTTATAAATTTGGGAAATTACATCTATACAGGTATACCACTATTTTATTGGTGATTACTTTTTTCTAAGACAATGAGATCATTCTAATCTAATCTACCATGCAGTGAACAGAAAAGAGGTGTTGGATGAAGCTTTGGTCTCCATAATTGTTAGAGACACACAGCCATTCAGCATAGTCAAGGATAAAGGTTTCAGGGACTTTGTTGCAAAATTGGATTCAACTTATGTCCTTTCCAGTAGAAAGGTGCATGTGAGCACATAGATAAAGTATGGGTGTAGCAATTAAATAAACCTTTAAATAACGTTTTTTCTTACTTTCTTCATTTAGGCTGTAAAGACTATGGTTCAGGCCAGATACAAGCAAGAAAAAGAGAAGGCCAAAGCTGAAGTCCAGAAAGTTCCTGCAGTCAGTTTGACAGCAGACATGTGGACATCACTAAATATGGATGCCTACGTAGCTGTAACATGTAATTTTATAGATGATAACACATGTCTGAAGTCTACACTACTTAGTGTAGTAAAATTCCCACAGGCACACACAACTGAAAATTTGGCATGTGTAAAATCATCCCTTTTTGAACAGTGGGGAATAAAATCTAAAATCACATGTCTAGGTACTGATGGTGCATCTAATATGATTGCCTGTGGAAAAGAGCTGAAGCTGCGTCATGCTGTGTGCATTGCTCACACCCTAAATCTGATTGTTAAAAAGGCTCTTGAACAAACCCTAGAGCCGGCCACCATCCGTTCAAAAGCAAGGAAGCTGGTGGGCTATTTCAGAAGCAGCACAACTGCTAAAGTTAGTAACATAATTTTTGTTTGTTACACATTGAATTGAATTGCTACATATGTAATGTTGCTTTGTATCTTTAAAGGAGAAGCTGGATCTTGTTCAAGAGCACATGGGAAAACAAAGGAAGAAACTTATTCAAGAAGTAGAAACCAGGTGGAACAGCACATTTCAAATGTTGGAGCGATTGGGAAGAACCAAGGACGGATTAAGGATAGTCTGGGCCCCTGGGCAAAGGGTTGCACAGGCCCTCCCCTTTCACACACGCGCAATTTAAAAAAATTTAACGCGCACTTTTTTTTTTACTATTATAAAGCTTACACTTCTACTATTATCAATAATGTAATATGCAAATAACAATAAACTTTTTTAAAAGCTGTGAGTTGCTAGTTAGCAACGTTACACTAGCCTTGAAAAAGGCTGTGAACCTTTCAAAGTTTAATATAGTTGTAACGTTCGGGCGCAGCCAAGGACGAGACACGGAATCCCCGCTTACGTAGCAAACGTTACGTTTAATAACAACAGATATTGCGCAATGGCGCACGAGAGCACTGAAGCACATACACTCAACGTGCAGACTTTAGACAACGACGAGCACAAGACACTGCGCGAACGCACAGACCACATCAACCCCACGTGATGATGAGACGAGCCACAGGTGAGACAGATAATTACAAGACACACCCGCACCCGCGGAGATACACTGACACAGACGAATAGACGCAGACAACGTTAACACACGCCCCAAAGGAAGGGTTCGGGGACCATAACGTGACAATAGTAAATATAGTAATGTAATATTATATCATGTAATGTAATATAATATATAAGCCTTTGAAAAGACTATAAAAAGAATGTAACAGAATATATGCAATATAGTATAGCATAATATAATATAAAAATATTTATATATATTATAAAATAATATACTGCAGTATAAAGGTCAATGAGCCTTTAAAAAGGCTGTTGGTTGCTGATCTGGTAATAGCAAGGTAAAAGTTGTAGTAAAAGCACAGAGCAAGTTCACAAGCTGAACTGTCTGAATGTGAGGAGTTTTGATACTGGCAGGGGGTTTTATATAGAACTTGCATATTCACTTGGAAGTTCTCGCAACACCTGATTGGCTCAGCCCCCGTCTTGATCTTGCATATTCACTTGGAAGTTCTCGCAACACCTGATTGACAGCCCCTGTGGGAATTTATGGCAATGTAACAATTTTTCACCACTGAGTGAGAGGGTGGGGGAGGGGTAGTGTGTGTGTGTGTGTGTGTGTGTGTGTGTGTGTGTGTGTGTGTGTGTGTGTGTGTGTGTGTGTGTGTGTGTGTGTGTGAGAGAGAGAGAGAGACAGAGAGAGAGAGAGAGGGGGCATGGAGAGGGAGACGGGAAAGGTTTTGAGTATATTAAAAATGCTGTGTTAATGATATTAAATCAAGTTTCATTATTATCAAGACCCCTTCACACTGCCTTGAAGCATGTCAAGTCATGTCAAACTGTCATTGAATGGTCATTGAATAAGAAGCTGAATAAAATATATTTTCCAATAAATAATCCTCAAACTAAATATCAGGGTTACACGCATACGCAGCCACAGCAACTACAACAACACCCACTTGCTGTTTCATCTGTCACCAAACCAAAATTGTGCTACTCAGTAAAATTAGCTTGCAGTTCTGTTGTATGAAAAGGCACTTTTCCTTTTGTGCATTCCTTCAGAACTAGAGTGACCACTGGTCTCTTTACTGTTGTTTATTAAAGGGGAAACATGAAACTAGTCAAATGGCTTGTTGTTTTCACATAAGTGAAATCACACCCTTGGCCAAATTCACTCAATTTAATCAGTGTCAAAGATAGCATTCATCAGACAAATTGCTTGTCTTAAATTTAAATAATTGCAAAATTGCTAAATTAATTTGTCTCTGCACTTAAGAGAAATTGAACATAATAATTTTGAAACAATACAAATTCAGAAGCATTAAGTAAGGGCCTGAGTTTGTAGGTCCCTAGAAAGTCAAGGAGCCATGGTAAACGACTTCTATGGAAGTCAAGGGCCCCATAGCAGGGGCCCTCGTGATCAAGGGCCCTCTAATGGTATGCCCTGCTCTTCTCTAGGGCCCCCTGGTAGGGGCTCTCATAACCAGGGCCCTCTAAAAATATGCCCCCCTCTTTCCTAGGACCCCTAATAGCCATAAGTCGAAGTCAGAGCAGTGCCACAACGCCTCATCCATTTTCCTAAGGGGCCCAAAAGCATGGCTAGGGGCCCCAAAAGCATGGCTAGGGCACAAAAGCATGACTAGGGCCCTCCAAAGCATGGCTAGGGCCCAAAAGCATGGCTAGGGCCCCCAAAAGCATGGCTAGGGCCCAAAAGCATGGCTAGGGCCCCCAAGAGGCCTTGGGGTCAAAGTCCCTAATAGTCAGAGGATCCTTAAAATGGAGGGCCCTCGGAAATAAAAATATATTGTTTTCGGCCAGGGCCCCCCTGACTTCAAAGGCCCCTGGGCGCTGGCCCCACTGGCCCGGTCAGTAATCCAGCCATGGGAAGAACTCAGGGAGCCTGTGGGGGTAGCTTTGGCCGGCTTACAAACTGATAATACTGCACTGACCTCTGAGGAGTACAGTCATGTCTCTGAATGTCTGTCTTTACTGTCATGAGGCCACTTTGGAGTTGTCAGAAGAAAAATGGGTATCTGGCTCCAAAGTGGTGCCTTTGTTAAAAATGATTGATAACATGCTCCAGAAAGAGGCAGCAAAGACAACAGGCCCAGTAGCTAAGCAACTGGGCAAGCATCTCATCAGGCTACTTAGGGAAAAGGTCTACAAATGTCAAAGCATGAGCATTTTTTCACTGGCAACACTGTTAGACCCTAGGTATAAGACACTCTTCTTCTTTAGCCCAACCAAGGCAGAAGAAGCAGTTAAACGACTTACTTCTGAATGTGCAAATATAATAGGGTCTGCACAACCACTGTCATTTCCAGCTGCAGCTTCAACTTCACATGATACTGCATCTGAAAGACCTGGTAAATATGTATTTTGGATTAAGAACAAATTTTGCAGTTATGACATTATTGATATAGTTCATTTTTGCTTCTCAGGTAACAAGCTGTGGTGTCATTTTGATGCATTGTTGATGGGGTCCAGAACAACTCATAATGTCACTGCTGATGCCACAGTTGAAGTGCAGAGGTACCTGTCAGAACCGAACATCAGCAGAGCAGAGAATCCTCTCGAGTACTGGGAGAGGCAGAGGGGCATATATCCACACCTTTATAGGCTTGCTGTGGGATATTTGTGCACCCCTGCATCCTCAGTACCATGTGAAAGGATTTTTTCAAAAGCTGGAGAGGTCCTATCAAAAAAGAGAAACCGCCTGAGTCCAAGCACAGTGGAAAAAATACTCTTTCTAAATAAAAATGAATAAAGTCCATCACACCAGGGGGGTATTCCAGAAAGCGGGTTTAACAAACGCTAAACTTAACCCTGAACTCTGAGTTGTCTTACCCCGATCTGACATACTCAGAGTTTTCGGTTCCAAAACGGCTGATCGAAGTTAAAATAATCAGGGTCGCTCAACTCTGAGTAGGTTGACCCAGACAGAAGCGCGTTCATGCGTAACTATAAAAGGCATTCTTAATGGAACGCAGATAAATAGGATTTATCATGGACTTAAACGCGAAAATCAGCCGAGCATCATATTTCACACCACTGTAGCTTGAAGTATTAATGACTGCGTATGCAGAATATTTAGATATTATTAAACGTAAATGTAATACTGCGGTAGCTGCTAGAGAAAGGCAGTCAGCATGTCAAAATATTGCCAACAGAGTTAATGTGTGAGTGAAAATGATATTTTTATATTTAGCAGTAGGGTGCGATTATATTATTATATTCTCCACATGTATAATACTGTATTGAGTTTTAAAATATTTTTTTAATTGAACACTTACTAATTCCAGGTCTAATCTGAGTGGTGTGAAACATACATGGCATCAGATAAAAATGTATAAGAATATAGTACAAAGTGGCTGTACATAACTATATCTTATTCTTAAAATATATTCTAAAATATATTTATTTACAGGAAAAATGAAATAATGAAACATTACAGTGAATGTGACTGTAATGTATTTTAAAAGGTTACAGGGTAGATGGTGGGGTGGGTGGTGGTGGTGCATGATTTAATGTGAAAAGCAGTGATTGCAGATGGAGTCTCTGACAACTCCACCATCTCTGTTGTCACCCACATGCATGTAAAGTTCCTCATCTGTGGGCATGTCAGAGATGGTAAGCTGTCGCTCTTCCTGGATGGTTGCAATGTTGTGTAATACCACATATGCCATTATTATGTGGCACACCCTATCAGGGGTTACTCTGAGCCCCTTCAGGCACTGGAACCTGGCCTCGAGGATTCCTAGGGTCACTTAAATTCTTGCCCTGGTTTTGCTGTGGGCCTGATTGTAGTGGGACTGTGGTCCAGGTGCAGGATCTGAATAGGGAGTCATAAGGTATAGGACAGGCAGGGATACCCTCTGTCTCCATGAAGGAGGCCGTCATAGTGTCCTATAATCGCATCTAGGGTTTGCAATGATTTAACTATTACACTGCATGTGAACAACTAGCATAACTACCTCAGGTCTACTCTGTTCAGATTTGTTGTACAGTGTGGAATCATGCACGGATCCTGGCCATCTGGCTTTAACATTTGTGAGGAGGTGGGAAACATTACATATGATCTTGATGGGGAGAACGGTCAGTTACAATAGCAACGTTATTTTTGTTACCATTAAAGATAAGTACATTATTCATTAAGGATTATAAAGGTTAGTACCTGTACATTAATGCTATGGATGGATTTCCTGCTTATGCAATCGTCTTCATGTTCTAATGGTGCTGTAATAGGTATTATTTGTGGGTTCCATCAATCACTCTAGGAAATCCTTAAAATGTAAATGGAATGAAGTTTGTTATATATTGCGTCTCCTTTGCTTAATTTCTCTATTGTCTGTGTGAATTAAAGACAAACCAACGATGTTGTGGAATTCCTCTTTGATGTCCATAACTAGCTTATGCCCAAGAAACACCACAAAACTGGGCACTAGTCATTTTAATGCCAGACATACTTTTCGGACAGCCCGAAACACAGAGGTGCATAGTTTCTTGGGGCTAGTAGGTTACAGTAGCAGGTTTATTCCCCAGTTTACAACTCTGTCTGAGCCACTGAGACGCCTAAAAAGAAAAGACACACCATTTAAATTCGACCCAGAGCAGAAACAAGCATTCAGTAACCTTAAAGCAGACAACACTACACTAGCTTACTTTGACAAATATGCTCCTACACAAGTAATAGTGGACGCAAGCCCTGTGGGATTAGGCGCAGTACTGATTCAAGACCAGAAGGGAATTAAAGTTCCAATATGCTATGTGAGTCGCAGCTTAACACCGTGCGAACGCAAATACTCCCAGACAGAGAAAGAGGCACTAGGTCTAGTGTGGCCCTGTGAGAGATTACATCCATACCTCTATGGAAGAAAGTTTGATCTGGTAACCGACCACAAACCATTGATGTGATGTGGTCCACGTTCCAAGCCATGCGCAAGAATAGAACGCTGGGTCCCGAGGCTACAGCCGTACGACTTCAAAGTGGTCCACATAGCAGGGAAGAACAACATTGCCGATCCACTGTCACGACTCCTCACTGGGACAGTGAGAGAAATGCAACACGAGCATGGAGCTGACGAGTACGGGAGGTTTGTTGCAGTGAACGCGACGCCAAAAGCATCTGCCACAGACACAGAGTTATGTGAGTTGCGCGAAGCCATCGACACTGGACATTTCGAAAAATGCAAACAGTATGCAAATGCAAATGAGTTATGCGCCATGGGTTACCTGGTTCTGAGAGGCACACGCATCGTGTTGCCACAGGTGCTGCGAGCAAGGGCACTTGCGCTAGCCCACGAAGGACATCTAGGCATAGTGGGAACCAAGCAGCATCTCAGAACAAAAGTGTGGTGGCTTGGAATGGACAGAGCAGCCGAGAGACACTGCAAGACCTGCCACGGCTGTCAAATAGTGGCCAAGCCTGACCCACCCGAGCCACTGAGACCAACACCGCTGTAGTGGAGACAGCTAAACGCCATTTCACTGTGACACCCAAAATGGAATCCTTTCCCACTGAACTGAGAAACTGACTCACATCTCTTTGGTTGCATGTAAATTTAAAGACTGATTCTTTACACAGCAACAAGTTCCCAAGGATCAACATTCATTCACAATGGTGCTTATGTCCCCTAGCTTAGAACTCTGACTTTATGATCTCCTGAGCTTGGGAGAGAGGCCATCTAAGAGTTCTGGTCAACATCAACCTTCTTTGGAGGACATTGGGACCACAGTCAGGAAGAGCAATAAAACTCTAAATTCCAACCTTATCTGATTGCCCACAGTTTAAACCCGTTATAAGTCCTGTGCTGAAGATACAAATATTTCAGAGATCTCTGTAACTCCAAATCTGAACTGTACACGGAATTGGCATTCCGCCTACAGGAACCAGCTCGGCGAATGCAGTCTAGAGACACCAAACTTGACTACCTTCCATACAAGGAAAGATTAATTATTCTTGAAACCAGTATTCAGCTTTCCAGCCTTTAAGGACAAAGGACTACAGGACCATGTGCCTAAATGTGAACACTGTGCCATGTGGTTGATATAAAGACACAACTTATGATCTTTCATGTATTCAGTATTAAGGGATCTTATTAGAATACCGGTTATTGTATAAACACACCACATTGATGCATATTCATGTATTACTTTGTGTATCAGTAGTAGATATACCTGTTCTTGTAGTCTTAAATTGTGTAATGAATGCAGGCATGCATATATATATATATATATATATATATATATATATATATATATATATATATATATATATATATATATATATATATTTGTGTGTTCTGCTGTTTAGACATGCTCATTAATTCTATAGTTAGATGTCATAGAGACCTGTGTACTCACAGATTCCTGTGCTGCATTATTTTAGACATATCAATATAACCAAGTATCAACATGTAATGTGCTATATTAGGCATACACATATCTATGTATTAGTTTGTATGTTACTCATTGAATGTAATCATTCTCATGTGTGCATATGTGACCTCACATTCATGCCTGTCTGTGCATTATGTGTCATTTATTGTCCAAAAGTTGAAATTAAGAATGGCTCAATGTGTAGACTAATAGAACCAAATTAATTCTTGTTTAGGCAGAGTATGTAAGACCATTTATTTAGGAATTCCCTTTTGTCTTCATATTGTGTTAATCTGTCTTCTTTGGTTAAGTCATTAACTAGACCTGGAAAGACGGGCACCCCTCGCTCCTCTCTCTCTCTCACTCTCTCTCTCTCTCTCTCTCTCTCTCTCTCTCTCTCTCTCTCTCTTCCCCCTGTCTGGGCATAGGTAATGAATATTCATTAATAAAGGCCAATGGTCAATGGCCTGATGAACATGAAAGCGCCTTACAATTACGCCCCTAAAACTTGTTTTAAAAGACCTTGCTCTAAGGCAGTGGTTCTCAAACTTTTTCTATCATTCCCCACCTCAGAAGAAGGTGAAATTCCACGCCCCACGAACGGATGGCGAACGTAATTTGTTGACTGGGGGGGGGGGGGGGGGGGGGGGGGGGGGGGGGGGGGGGGGGGGGTCATATAAAGTCATATTTGCAGGGTTCGTACACCTTTATAAAGTGGAATTAAAGCACTTTCATTTTCATTTTCAAGGTCCATTTCAATATTTCCCAGCATGTTAAACTTAAATAAGTTAAATATTTATACATATACTCGAAATGATTGAAATGATTTTTTATCACATTATTTAATGGTTGTATATTTTCAAAACGCGCAATCTTAACGTCTTCACGTTCTCTCATGTTTCGTCCTGGAATTACAAGAGGCTCGTATTTGTTAACGTAATACAAGAGAACTGTTCAGTCAGATATATATTTGTTGTGAAACGAAGTAGTTACAATTTCAAGCATTTTCAAGTACTTTAGCCTAAATTTCAGCACTTTCAAACCTGAAACACAAAGCAACATTAAAATTCATCAGGTAAATGTTTCTTCCCCTGTTTTTGAGGGGTGTTTCTTTATACTACCACATATCGTTTCGGAGAACACTGCACGCGGAAAGTATAAACGCTTCCACCGTTCATGCAGGGTCGCGCGGCGGAGTCACGCGCTACGGTCACTCGCGAAAGTATAAACCAGGCTTTAGAAAGGTTAATTTCTTCTAATTGCTTGCGCCCCACCTGCAATACTCATGCGCCCCACTAGTGGGGCACACCCAACACTTTGAGAAACGCTGCTATAAGGAAACGTGAAGCTTGACAGCCTGGTAATTTGGGAGGACTTGTAGAACTTCGCCAGACTCGCCGAGACTCAAAGACTCGAACACGCAGTGTCCAGTAGAGCGATGCCAAGAGACCGCAACTAAAGCTCTCACCGAGTCCAACAGAAGATTCTTCTTTATTTCTATTTTTTTTTTTATTCTACGTTTCGTCATCAAAAGTACTTTTATTTCGTCTAGTCGTTCAAGTCAAGCTCATCATCTTTCTCAGTCAAGTCATCTGCACAAGTTTGTCTGCGCCCTCAAGCTGCGACTGTGACGTCACCGCTAAGTCTCCGCGACTCGAGCCGTCTCATGTGACCTGGGGCCTCATGTACAAAGACTTGCGTGGATTTCTTACTAAAAATTGGCATACGTACAAATCCAGAAAATGGCGTACGCATTAAAAAATCCGGATGTATCAAACTGTGCGTACACCGGAATCCACGCACGTTTCTTTTGTACATCCCAATCAACGTGGAATTGAGCGCACACGGTGACACGCCCCCCTATAAATATGCAAATTCATTTAAATTTGCCCTGCACCGGAGAAGTTTTGCGCTGCGCATTAATTTGTTCTGGCTCTGGATTCGCTGGGTGCTCCACCACCTCTAACAATTGCACGGCATACCTGTGCGCAACATTGTGCAGGACCACACATGCCCTCACAATACGACACACCTTCTCTGGCCGATACACGAGCATCCCCGGTCCTGTCCAGCCAGCGCCACCAGCTTTTCAGCTGCCCAATCGCCCTCTCCATGACTGACCGGGTGTGAGAATGGAGAGAATTGTATCTCCGCTCCCGGTCAGTCTGTGGATTACAAAGGGTCATCAGCCACGTCTTGAGCACGTAGCTGCTGTTTCCTAAGTAATTTAACAATTACCCATGTTTAATTCTAAGCTGGAAATGTCAAATGCTTTTATTTAAATGCTTAAATTTTGTTGCTTACCAAGAAGGCACCCGTCACGCACTCTGCTAGCTTATATTCTTATCCCAACCATGCAGTTTGTAAGGATGTACTAATCATTGGGTTGATCCAGGCCAACGTGCCACTACATTAGTAAGTTTTTACTTCACAGATTATTTGCACGTTTATGGAATTAAAGTGCTTTCTATTCACATAAGCAAATTCCTCCTCAGATGGTGCCTTTATAGAAATGTGTGTGCAGTCGATCTCTCTGATTATATTAGGGTTGCATTATCACTGCAAATTGTGCTTTAATGTTTGCCTGGTCAACCGCTTCATATGGGAACTTTATATAACTAGCTGACATGCAGATGATCCCATCCAAAACAGCTGGCATGGCCCAGCTCAAAGATGACTGGGATATCCCCCGACCGGTCTGCCAGTTCTCTTTGAAACGAGCCATTCGCCAGGAAGCCAAGCGTTGTCGCTGGTAATGCGCAACTCCTCGCGTTTCTCTCTCCAAAACTGGACCCAACTCAACACAAGAGGACAGTTCTTGGAAATCTGAAACGGCTTATAAGCCACTCATCATCATGGGCTAAAGAATCATAATGGTCACGGAAAATGCGCTCTCTGCGAATTCAGCCATTATCAATATCTTCCAGTAATGCCAACGCTGCCATCTTCCAAGAACTTCAGTGCAGAGCGTAAATTATTAGCTGTGAAGACAGTCAAATGCGTGTTTCCACTACGCCGGTTTTAAAAGTATTAGCGGCTCGCTAGGCTTGTAAACTAATCGCGCACCACGAAAATGTAGCAGTGTGTCGCCCCGTTTGTGCAGGTGAGCCCGCGGACCGGCTGGGGAGCCGCATGAAACCAGGCAAAGAGCCGCATGGTTGGCCACCCCTGCAATAAGGGCTTACTACAACGTGTGCGTGAAGGATATCTTAATAGTTGTAATTTCAATGCATCACCTCTAAGTGTCGCTAATTGACGAATTGACGAAACAGGGTATCTGCACATTTTAAAATCTCAAATTCAATGACTTTTAAGACCTTTTTAATACCTCTCACAAGAAAAATTATACTATTACTGGGTATGTTCCAGGTGTGTTCCACATCCAGGTGTGTTCCACATCGTTGAGGGGGGGGGGGGGGGGCTGGGGGGGATGCAGTTGGCGAACGAAAATTGTTGACGTTGTTGAGGCCGTATACTCCAGCGCTAGGAATCTAGCACTAATACTTTTTAAGGACCCTGCGAAAACACATTAGAAACATGCGTACGCCAGAGGTGAAGGTGTCGTAGGTGTACGCACTTTCTCACGTTCAAATCACATTTCATACATCTGACCGTTTGCGTGAAACATTGCGTACGCAATGTTTTTGTGCGTACGCATCGTTCGTACATGAGGCAGACCTTGGCTGCCTCAAGAAACGAACTGTGAACGCGCACCGGTTGGTCCGCGTAACCACGCCTCTTCTTCGAAGTAAGACGCTCAGTCAGTGTTGCCAGGTTCGCGGTTTTCACGCCAAATTGGGCTTGTTTGAAACTCCTTCCCCCGGTAAATATTCTGGGGTCGCGGGGGTGCGGTTTTTTGGGCTACATTTGAGTAGGGCCACCGCGGGAGTTACAAGTCAACAATAAGAATTGATGGCGATATAATACTTAAATAGTCTCAATTTTAACACTGTAACACTGCTTTTCCGGTTGACAAATACCCCCCCACCCCCCCCCCCCCCCCTCAACAACTTACACTCGCCAGCCCCCCCCGGGCACAACAACTTTGGGCTAGTTTAGGCCTCTGAGGGGTGGATTTTACACTGACTTTGGGCGGGATATTTTTGTAGGACCTGGCAACCCTGCGCTCAGTTCATGTGCTGTTTTGGGGTTGCCAGCTTCTATCTCTCCCGGAGTCCGAATTAGTAAATACTGTTACAATTAACCTGCCCAAACTTCCTCTTTCTTCTTTTCTATTCTCTCTCTAAAGACCTCGTGTCCGTCCCTAGGTCCTACGCTAATTAGGCAAGCCTAAGGATAGTCAAATAATACATTTAAATCTCATGACCATCGATAACTGTATCATTCGCTGTTGTTGTTTAATTTTATATTCTTTGTTGTTCACTATTATATCCTTGGTTTAGATTAGGAAATTCACATATAGGTTTAATTTCAATTTGAGCCAAATCATTCATATGCTTTGTATCAATTGTAATATTAACCATTTAATAAATGTGGACATTTATTCATCTGTTCACGTGGTAAATACATATTTTGGTCGATGGTATTAGGTCACTGCGCGGAACCAGAACTTAACCCTTTAGTAATAAGACTGATCAAACCATATTCCACCTATCTCCGTTATCACAATACTGGTTCCTGAGCAATCAGGATGGTGCCCCGTTCATAATCCATAAACGAACATATGTATCCGCTACACCGCTACCTGATGGACTATGGCGAGACGTCGCAGTCGACATCCTGGGACCTCTCTCATCCAATCACTCCATCCTAGTCGTAATGGACTACTTCAGTAGATACTACGAATATGACATCCTGACTTCAACCACAACAGATAAGGTAATAGACAGCATGGAGACAATCTTCAGCAGACATGGACTGCCAGTCACATGCAGGTCAGACAACGGACCGCAATTCCAGTCAGAGCAATTCAGACAGTTCTGTGAGGAGAACGGAACCACACACGTGAAAACAACACCCAA